>NW_026705161.1:600000-900000 GCF_029867415.1 Vicia villosa | reverse complement strand
CCGACCAATAATAGCATTGGTAGTCAAATGATGATCATCGAGGTTCCTCATCAAGGGAGAAATAAGGATCAAGTTATGATTAACGACAAAGGAAATGATAATAAAATGGATAATACCTATGATAAAAGCCATAGAGTGAAGTTACCTAACATCAGAAAAAGTGTTGAGGTCCACGTAAGTATAAGATACGCCTAAGAGGGGGGGGGGTGAATTAGCTTTTCAAAAATTCAATCAGTTTTATGAGAATACTTTTAACAATTTTTGGTTGAATGTATGAAGGTTTTTGAATGGTTCTTTTCTTTTCTTGGTAATAGTGATGAAAGCAATAAAATGCGGAAAAGTAAAGAACGCAAGGATATATACTAGTTCCCCTCACAATCCGATAGTACTCCAGTCCCCTTTCCAACACGAAAGAGATTTCACTATAGTTAGAATTATTGTACAGGCCTATGCTTACTATCTAACCTATAGGGTGATCAAAGGTTCTTAACACCTTTAAGATCAAACAACACTAATGTGCATGAAGAACAATCCTCTTCAAAACACAACACTTACTTCCAACAATCCTGGATAGTAAGGAGAAATAATATTTTTGAATGATACAAGAGTTTATGATGAAAGATGGAGAGCAATATCAATCTTAGATTGATCTTCTTCTTCAAGCAAAATAATTCACAATGAGTATATAAGTGTTCACAATGTATGTATGAAACTTAGAATAAATTTTCAATGAAAATGAATGTAGAAAGTTTCACAGAAAATTATGGTTTGTAAACACTTGAAAATAATGAAATTTATGAGTATGGAATTGTTAATGAAGAAGGTGTTTTTGAATATGAAAGATGCAGAATTTATAGTGTGTAAAACACCCTTTGGAAAGGTTGTATTTTCATGAAACAATGCATTGTTTAAGTGTATGAAATATAATTTCGTTTGGGTTCAAACATGCAAAAATAAAACACACTAGTTCAGTAGGAACCGGTTCCTGCCTGGGAGAACCCTGTTCCTGCTTAACGTTACAAAAGAAAATTTGAAATTTAATACAGGGGAACCGGTTCCCAGAGGGGTAGAACCCGGTTCCTAGTACAAAATACCATAGGCGCGTTTTTTCCTGAAAGCTGGAACCCGGTTCCCAGCAGGGAGGAACCGGTTCCTAAAGGTTTTCCATAGATTTTTGTTTTTGAGTAAGGTTTCAACAATGGTCTATTTTGGAATGAAACTTATGGCATTTTATGGCATGCGTGTAAAGTATATTGTGAACATTTATATATCAAAGTGAGAATTATTTATACCTTTGACACTTTGGCTTGATTCTTATTAAATCTTCCCAGTTCTTTAAGACTTGAAATTTGTACGAATTTGCCAAAGCTTTGATATTCTTTTTGCTAATCCTTTATGAAAGTTGGTGTCCAAGTTGTCTTCATCAAAACCAAGTTATTTATAATTTTGATTTGAGAAGCTTGCAAATACATTCTCCCCCTTTTTGATGATGACAACTAAGTCTTGAAAATCTTTTGAAATGTTGTTTGTACTTGAAATTTGTTGAGCATTGCAAGACTCCCCCTATGTTAGTGACTCCCCCTAAATCCATGATTTATTTTTTATCAATGAATTTAGTTCATCATTTGAAATTTAGTTATGGCTTGCATTTGTTTAACAAAACAACAACACACAACATATATTCTTCTCCCCCTTTGTTATTATCAAAAAGGATGGGGAAAAGATAGATAAATATGAAAAGTGAAACAATATAGCAAATATGAAACATAACAGAAATGGAATAGCACAACACACATAGATTAAACGAGACAAGAAGTACGAAACGATACGGAGTTCGAACGATTACAACAAAATAAATACTTAGCCTAAACATTACGAGGCATAAAAGAAACATTGTCTAGATAAACATAAAAACATAAAAGAAATTAAATACATAACATAGAATTAAAAAAAATAACATCAATCACTTTCATCCATGTTTCCTTGATCATCTTCACTTCCATTCCCGCTTCCATTTTCATCATCTTGGTCTCCCTCTTCTTCACTTGCTTCCTCTTCTTCAACAAAGTTTGCCAAGATACGTCTTTGAGTTTTTGGATCTCACGGATTTTCCTTCTCAAAAGACCATGTTCAAAATTGTTCTCTCGTTGGTTGTTGTCGATGGAAGTTTGGATTGAACATAGTTTGTTAAACATTATTTTCATAGTATATCCACCTTCAGGAGGTTGAGGAACAAGGGGAACAGTTGGCTCAAAATCTACCTTCTAATAAAATCTTCCTTCCCTATCCGTCACAATTTGAGCGCGGTTGTTGTAGAGATTGCACATTCCTTTTCGTCCATGTTTTTCTTTGGTTCCCTTTGAAGAAGAACACTGGCAGCCCTAACAATGTGAGAAATAGCTCTAGAATACGGTAAACCACCCTTTAGAGAAGCCATGCATGTGACGCATGATGGAGAGAGCCCAATTAACATTAATACCACGTGTCAAAGCAACCAATACCATTAATTCAAACTCATTGATATGAGAGTGGTTAGAGTTTTTTGGAAATAAAACATATGCAATGATAAGGTGTAGCATCCTATCGCTAACCAACAAGCTCGATCCAAACATGTTATACTTTGAGGCAAGTTGTTGTCAAACAGTATCATGTTGTGTTGGTTTGCACATATTCACAAAAACTTTTACCTTACTATAAGGTTGTCAATCTTTCGGAACATTACCATGGATGAGAACTAAACCTTCATAAGGAATTCCTAACAGCTTACAAAACTCCTCAACATCCAAACAAATATCCTTATTTGACACTTCAGATGTTAGAGTAAAATCACCAATATCATCAGTGACTATCTTAAGGTTGTGATAAAATTCTCTAACAAGATCCGGATACAAATCACCATGGTCACTTACAAAATTAGAGAACTGGTTCCTCCACATATGGGAATCGGGTTCCTAGTGAGAAAAAGCCCAATTTCTTATTTTTATGAAAGAAAAAGCATATATAACAAATACTTATACAAAGACATTATACAAAAACATAAATAATGCACTTTTTGACACATATAAATTTTTAGAGAAGTGTACCTTTGATTTATGGTAATGAAGAAAATAATTAAATGTCACCTTCATCTAAAATTCCAAGCTCTCGTCGAATTTTGTAAAAAGATTCTTTTGGAAGAGGTTTGGTGAAGATATCCGCAAGTTGGTTATGAGTATCCACAAATGTTACTTCAACATCTCCTTGAAGGACATGGTCTCGGAGAAAATGATGTCGAATGTCTATGTGTTTGGTTCTTGAGTGCATGACCGGATTTTTAGTGATATTAATTGCACTTGTGTTGTCGTATCGAAGAGAAATGCATCCGAGATCAAGTCCGTAGTCACGAAGTTGTTGCTTAAGCCAAAGAACTTGTGCACAACAACTACCCGCTGCTATGTATTCTGCTTCGACCGTGCTAAGAGCAACACATGCTTGCTTTTTACAAGCCCATGATACTAATGCATTTCCAAGAATGTGACAAGTTCCACTTGTGCTTTTACGATCAGTTTTACAACCTGCATAATCCGCGTCAGAATAACCAATTAAATTGCAAACACTACCTTTAGGCTACCATAAGTCAACGTTGGTTGTTCCTTTGAGATACTTCATGATCCTTTTTACCGCCATGAAATGTGATTCCTTTGGATTTGCTTGAAAGCGAGCACAAAGACAAACACTGAACATAATGTCAGGACGGCTTGCCGTCAAATATAATAAGGAACCGATCATACCTCGATACTTAGTAATATCAATTGGAGTACCGGATTCATCTTGATCAACATAAGTACCGGAGCCCATTGGAGTATTCATTGCTTTACAATTATCCATATCAAACTTTTTTAATAACTCTTTGCAATACTTGGATTGGTTGATGAAGATTCCATCTTTGAGTTGCTTAATTTGTAATCCAAGAAAATAGTTCATCTTTCCCATCATAGACATATCGAATTCTCCTTGCATCATCAATGAAAATTCCTCACACATTTCTTTGTTAATCGATCCAAAATTGATATCATCAACATAGACTTGAACCAATAAAGTGTTACTTTTGATTTTCTTAATGAACAAAGTTTTATCAACCTTACCTTTTCGAAACCTTTTTCACACAAAAAATTGCTAAGTCTATCATATCATGCTATTGGTTCTTGCTTTAAGCCATAAAGAGCCTTTCTCAACTTAAAGACATGTGAAGAATTTTTTAATTCTTCAAATCCATGAGGTTGTTTGACATAGACTTCTTCATTGATGTAGCCATTCAAGAATGCACTTTTGACGTCCATTTGATAGAGCTGAAAATTTAATGAACATGCATATGCAAGTAAGAGTCGAATAGCTTCTAACCTTGCAATCGGAGCAAATGATTCTTCAAAGTCGATTCCTTCTTGTTGATTGTAACCTTGGGCCACCAATCTTGCTTTGTTTCGAACAATTATACCATTCTCATCAAGTTTATTCTTAAACACCCATCGGGTACCTATGATGTGTTTATCACATGGTCTAGGAACAAGTTCCCAAACTTGATTTCTCACGAATTGATTTAACTCTTCTTGCATTGCATTTATCCATTGATCGTCTCCTAAGGCTTCATCAACTTTTGAAGGTTCAATTTGAGAAACAAAAGCCACGTGTAAGCAAGCGTCTATGAGATTTAATCTTGTTGATACTCCTTGGCTAATATCACCAATAATTTTATCAATAGGATGGTCTCCATGAGTTCTCCATTCTTTTGGTAGATCGTTGGTGTTTGATTCTTGTTGTACAATTTCTTGTTAATTTTCCGGTGCTTTTACAATTTTATCATTTGAAAACTCTTCTGGGGGTAAATCTAAAGGATCATCATCATCACAAACAACTATTTCCTCCTTAGAGGTGTTAGTCTCATCAAAGGATACATGCATGGATTCTTCAATAGTTAAAGTTCTTTTATTATAAATTCTATATGCTTTACTATAAAGAGAATAACCAAGAAATATACCTTCGTCGGATTTCTCATCAAACTTACCAAGATTGTCTTTGTCATTGTTGAGAACAAAGCACTTGCTTCCAAAAATGTGAATGTGCGCAATGTTTGGCTTTCTTCCTTTGAAGAGTTCATATGGAGTCTTCTTTAAGATAGGTCTAATGATTACTCGATTTCCAACATAACATGCCGTGCTAACCGCATCTGCCCAAAAGTATTTAGGAAGATTTGCATCACTAAGCATTGTTCTTACAAGTTCCACTAGAAATCTATTCTTTCTCTCAACTACTCCATTATGTTGTGGAGTTCTTGGTGCTGAAAAATTATGAGAGATACCATGTTCTTCAGAAAATTCTTTAAATGATGCATTTTGAAATTCTCCACCATGATCACTTCTTATGGATACAATTTTTAGTGACTTTTCATTTTGGATTTGTTTTGCATACTTCTTAAAGGCTTTAAAAGCATCACTTTTTTACACAAGAAACAAAGTCCAAGAATATCTAGAAAAGTCATCAACAATAACTAAAGCGTATACATTACCTCTGAAGCTTCTTGTTCTTGATGGACCAAATAAATCCATATGCAACAATTGTAGTGGTCTTGTAGTAGACATCACATTCTTTGGTTTTAAAGATGATTTGGTTTGTTTTCCCTTTTGACAAGCATCACATGATTTATCTTTGACAAACTTTCTCTTAGGTAAGCCAACAACAAGATCATGTTTGGTTAATTTATTCAAATGATCCATATGAATATGGGCTGCTCTTTTATGCCATAACCATGATTCATTATTATTGTTTACCAAAAGACATTTTACTTTCAAAGATAAATCATTTAAAGAAATCATAAAAATGTTATTAATTCTTGTACCTTAGAGTTTTACCTCATTGGTGACTTCATCAATGATCAAGCATTCTTCTTTAGTAAATTTGATCTTGAAGCCTTTGTTACAAAGTTGGCTAATGCTAAGAAGATTATGCTTTAGTCCTTCAACATAAAGAACATCTTCAATGGATGTGAAAGGTGGTGCACCAACTTTGCCTTTGCCAAGGATCCTTCCTTTATTGTTATCTCCATAAGTGACATAACCCTTGGCCTTAAGCTTTAGATCTGAAAATTGGTTTAGGTCTCCCGTCATATGCTTTGAACAACCACTATCTAGATACCATAGGTTTGAAGTGGTCTTCAAGCAAGCCTACAAAACAAATTAAGTTTTGTTGGGTACCCAAATGGCCTTGGGTCCATCATAGTTAGTTCCTTTCTTAACCCACACATAATGCCCACTTGGTACACTAAAGTTTCTTACATAGCAAGCATTGGGTGTGTAACCAATAATATCATAATAAAAGCAAGTAGGTTCAAAATTACTTCTATATCTAGGAGGATAAGATTTCTTCTTAACAAAGTTTTTCCTCTTAGGATAATGTTGAATTACTTTAGGTTTGTTCACTTTATCTTGAATTGGTTGGTTACTAGCCTTGACAAAGATAATTTTGTTGGAACTTGGTTGATCAAATTTTGAAAAACCAAGTCCACTTTTATCACTAGAGTATCTTTGTGTGCTAAGAACATTTTCCAATCCAATTTATCCCTTTTCATATCTTTCTAAAACACGTTTTAATTGAACAATTTGGAAAGAAAGTGATTCACAATTCTTGCATGCAACATTATCTTTTTGAACACTAATCATTTTTTCTTTTTCATTTTTATGTTCTTCTTCAATTATTTTAATCTTTTCTTCTAAAGATGATATTATTTTCTTTTGAGATGAGATAGTTTTATAGAGAATTTTGCACTCTTTTAATAATTCATCTATTGCACCTTGTGCACCATTATCAAAATGAGCATCATCATAACTAACCTCGCATTCTTCATCATCTGAGTGGTGTGATGCCATTAGTGCTAGATTTGCACTTTCATCACTATCTGAATCGGATGAGGAAATTTCTTCACTATCTTCCCATGCAATATAGGCCTTTTTATTTTTGAACTCTTTTTTGCCTTTGAATCCATTTTTCTTAGAAAGTTTTGAACAGTTCGACTTTATGTGTCTTTGTTTCCCACATTCATAACATGTAACTTCTTGTGTTGAATTGGAGGCTTCTTTATCCTTATGCTTTGAGAATTTCTTTCTTTTGACATAGTTAGCATTATCAATATTATTTTTATGACCAAAAATTTTGCCTAACCTTTTCACAAGAAGTAAGAAGTTTTCATCTTCCTCCGGTGCATCTTTCATTTGGCTTTCTTTTGAATCTACCTTTAATTCAATGCCTTTGGATTTTTTCTCTAAGTTCTCATGCTTTTCCAATCTTCCAAGTTCCGTCTCATATTCTTGAAGCTTTCCAAATAATGTTGCGGAAGTCAATTTCGACAGGTTTTTCTTTTCGGATATCGCCGTTACTTTTGGTTGCCATTCCCTTGTTAAAGATCTGAGCACCTTAAGATTAAGTTCTTCGGTATTGAGGGTCTTACCAAGTGCCTTCAAATGATTTGTCAAATGTACGAATCGTTTTTGCAATTCAAGAATAGTTTCTCCGGGCTTCATTCTAAACAGTTCGTACTCTTGACTTAGGGTATTCAATCTTGATCTTTTAACTTCAGTGGTACCTTCATGAGTTTCTACAAGAGTATCCCATATTTCCTTTGTTGTTGTACATGCCGATACTCGGAAAAATTCATCAATACTAAGAGTACCTTGAAGAAGATTGATAGCCTTTTTGTCAGCAAGAACCTTCTTTCTATCGTTCTCATCCCATGACGCTTTAGGTTTATTTGATCCAACACCATTAACGAAAGTTACAGGAACATCAGGACCTTGTAGGACAACCTCCCATACCTCTTCTCCTTGTGCTTCTAAATGAGCCTTCATTCGGATTTTCCAAAAGTCAAAGTATTCACCACAAAACAATGGAGGCTTGTTGTTACTACCACCATCTTTGAAAACAGGATTTGCGGAAGCCATTCTGGATCCTTAGGAACAAGTTACCTATTACTTGCTCTGATGCCAATTGTAAGTATAAGATACGCCTAAGAGGGGGAGGGTGAATTAGGTTTTCAAAAATTCAATCGGTTTTATGAGAATACTTCTAACAATTTTTGGTTGAATGTATGAAGGTTTTTGAATGGTTCTTTTCTTTTCTTGGTAATAGTGATGAAAGCAATAAAATGCGGAAAAGTAAAGAACGCAAGGATATAAACTGGTTCCCCTCACAATCCGAGAGTACTCCAGTCCCCTTTCCAACACGAAAGAGATTTCACTATATAGTTAGAATTATTGTAGAAGCCTATGCTTACTATCTAACCTATAGGGTGATCAAAGGTTCTTAACACCTTTTAAGATCAAACAACACTAATGTGAATGAAGAAAAATCCTCTTCAAAACACAACACTTACTTCCAATAATCCTGGATAGTAAGGAGAAATAATATTTTTGAATGATACAAGAGTTTATGATGAAAGATGGAGAGCAATATCAATCTTAGATTGATCTTCTTCTTCAAGCAAAACAATTCACAATGAGTATATAAGTGTTCACAATGTATGTATGAAACATAGAATAAATTTTCAATGAAAATGGATGTAGAAAGTTTCACAGAAAATTCTGGTTTGTAAACACTTGAAAATAAAGAAATTTATGAGTATGGAATTGTTAAGGAAGAAGGTGTTTTTGAATATAAAAGATACAAAATTTATAGTGTGTAAAACACCCTTTGGAAAGGTTGTATTTTCATGAAGCAATGCAATGTTTAAGTGTATGAAATATAATTTCGTTTGGGTTCAAACATGCAAAAATAAAACACACTGGTTTAGTAGGAACCACTTCCTGCCTGGGAGAACCCGGTTCCTGCTTAACGTTACAAAAGAAAATTTGAAATTTAACACAGGGGAACCGGTTCTCAGAGGGGTAGAACCCGGTTCCCAGTACAAAATACCAGAGGCGTATTTTTTCCTGAAAGCTGGAACCCGGTTCCCAGCAGGGAGGAACCGATTCGTGAAGGTTTTCCCTAGATTTTTGTTTTTGAGTAAAGTTTCAACAATGGTCTATTTTGGAATGAAACTTATGGCATTTTATGGCTTGCATGTAAAGTATATTGTAAAAATTTATATATCAAAGTGAGAATTATTTATACCTTTGACACTTTAACTTGATTCTTATTAAATCTTCACAGTTCTTCAAGACTTGAATTTTGTACGAATTTGTCAAAGCTTTGATATTCTTTTTGCTCATCCTTTATGAAAGTTGGTGTCCAAGTTGTCTTCATCAAAACCAAGTTATTTATAATTTTGATTTGAGAAGCTTGCAAATACAGTCCATAATCCCAATTATTAATTCTCTGTACTTTGATTGGCATTACGTTTGGTAAAACTAACTTATGAGAACATGTTGGACAAGATGATCCATTCTCTTTAACTGAAGAAGATGTCAAGAAAGATGTCATATGCAGGTTTCATTCGACTTCGCGTTTGTTATGGTACAGCTGGATCTGTTGAAAATGGTTGATGTACAAGTGCATAATATTTTGGAATATTATGCAATCATATGTGCACTTGATTTAAGGGATAAGATATTGTCTCTGTTTTCAAGACATTTGATTAGTTACTAAATATGGAGAATATTTAGGAATCTAATATTTGGAGCCCTATCTTCATGGAGAAGATTGTGGAAGATTTTATGGAGTGCCTTGCAACGGGTTGAAGCCCAAATCCAAACCAGAAGATTGATATAAATAGCAAGCATCATGAAGGATAGAAAAACACTTAGAAATGGGGGGTTTGAATAAGTGTAGTCTTAAAAACTTGGACGATAAAAATAAATTGCACAGTTATTTTTATCCTGGTTCGTTGTTAACTAAACTACTCCAGTCCACCCCCACGGAGTGATTTACCTCACCTGAGGATTTAATCCACTAATCGCACGGATTACAATGGTTTTCCACTTAGTCCGCAACTAAGTCTTCTAGAGTCTTCTGATCACAACCTGATCACTCCAGGAACAACTGCTTAGATACCTTCTAAGACTTTCTAGAGTTTCCTGATCAACACGATCACTCTAGTTACAACTGCTTAGATAACCTCTAAGACTTCCTAGAGTATTCTGATCAACACGATCACTCTAGTTCCTTACAACTTAATGTAATCAATTAAGAGTATTACAAATGCTTCTGAAAAGCTATAATCACAACTGTGATATTTCTCTTAACGTTTAAGCTTAATCTCACTAATATATTACAACAGCAATGTAGTGAGCTTTGATGAAGATGAAGTTTCTGAGCTTTGATTTGAACAGCTTTTCAGCAAGTTTTTATCAGCAGAGTTGTTAACCTTGCTTCTCATCAGAACTTCATATTTATAGGCGTTTGAGAAGATGACCGTTGGTTGCATTTAATGCTTTGCGTGTTCCGTACAGCATTGCATTTAATGTTTCACGCTTTTGTCAACTACCTCGAGCCTTGTTCACGCTGTGTCTACTGACGTTGCCTTTAATAGCTTCCAACGTTCCTTTTGTCAGTCAGCGTAGCCTGCCACTTGTACTTTCTTCTAATCTGATGTTTGAATATTATATTTGAATATCATCAGAGTCAAACAGCTTGGTGCATAGCATCTTCTTGTCTTCTGACCTTGAAGTGCTTCTGAGCGTGATATCATGAGAACTTCAGTGCTTCTGCTTCTGATCTCAAGTTCTTCTGATGCTTCCATAGACCCATGTTCTGATTCTGCCTTGACCATCTTCTGATGTCTTGCCAGACCATGTTCTGATGTTGCATGCTGAACCTTCTGAGACAAAGCTTCTGAGCGCTGATTTGTGCATACTCTTTATATATTTCCTGAAAGGGAAATTGCAATGTATTAGAGTACCACATTATCTCACACAAAATTCATATCCTTGTTATCATCAAAACTAAGAATATTGATCAGAATAAATCTTGTTCTAACACATCAAACCTATTATTTTGTGTTAACTTACATTGTAATTTGTGTTAGGGTTTGTGCAGTCTTGTCTATTGTGATCCACTCTAATATTACATTGATATAAGAGTTTGGTGTTTCCATCGAGTTGTAAGTTTTGTGTTCATTCATAAGCATTTAAGCATTGGATGACTGTGTTTTAGAAGTGTGTCTTCTAATATTTGTAATTTTTTGAGGGGGATTTGAGGGGGGCCTCATACTTAGGTGAATCTTAGGTACAAGTTAGCACGGGTAGTGATTAAGTGAGAAGTCAGTAAACCGGAGGTTGCTTACGTGTGAACCGGAGGTTGTTTGCATAGTACTTTGAATTAATACTTTCATAGTGGACTTATCCCTGGCTTGGTAGCCTCAATAGTAGGCATTGTTGATACCGAATTGGGTAAACAATTACTTGTGTTCTTTTAAGTTTCTGCATGCACTTTTTATATCTTATCATTGTGCGTGTTTGGAAAATGTTGTTTCGACATATTGTAGGACATCTATAATTTGAACTCCAGAATTTCAATTGGTATCGGAGCAGGCATCCTCTTGGACTCTAGGTGAGATTCAGGGAAGATACTTTCTGGTACAATGGACAAGGAAGGATGAGGGTTCTTGAATAGACAATCTATTCTTGATGGAATAAACTATGACTATTGGAAGGCTCACATGGTGGATTTCATTAAGTCTATAGATAGTAAGGCTTGGAGAGCAATTGTCAAGGGTTGGAGTCCTCCTGTTGTTACGGACAACAATGACAATGTTACTATAAAGGAGGAGGCACATTGGGATGATAAAGATGATACCGAAGCCCTTGGAAACTCCAAAGCATTGAATGCCTTATTCACTGGAGTGGACAAGAACATCTTCAGACTGATAAGTGGTTGTACTATTTCCAAAGATGGTTGGGAAATCGTGAAGACTACACATGAAGGAACCCCTAAGGTAAATATGTCAAGACTTCAACTTCTTACCACTAAATTTGAGAACTTAAGAATGAAAGAAGATGGGAGTATTCATTACTTTCACATGAATATTGTGGATATTTCCCATGCCTCTGGTGCACTTGGAGAGAAGATATTTAATGCCAAGCTGGTCAGACAAATTCTTATATCTCTACCTAAGAGGTTTGACATGAAGGTCACTGCTATTGAGGATGCCCAAGATATAAACACCATGAAGATTTATGATCTCATGGGATCGATTCAAACCTTTGAGATGGGACTTAGTGAGAAGTATGAAAAGAAGAAGAGCTTAGCATTTGTGTCCAATGCTGAGAGTTCATAAGACAAAGGTGAAGATCTACTAGAAGATCTTGTGCTTCTCAGTAGACAATTCAACAAGGTGTTTAAAAAAGATAAAATGGAAGTTGAGACCAAATGTCAAGGACAAGTCTCTCGACATCAACAAAAATTAAGATGCTGATAAAAAGTCCAAGGCTGAAAAGTAGTTCTATCAAGGAAAAGGAATCCAATGCCATGAGAGTAAAGGATATGGTCACATAAGAGTTGAATGTCCTACATATCTCAAGAGGCAGAGAAAGGGGCTGGTTGTGTCATGGTCAAAAGATGAGTTTGAAAGTGACACTAAAACTGCCAAGCATGCCATTGCCCTATCTGAAGTCTGCGATGAAGAATCATATGATGAAGAGCTGACTTTTGAGGATATTTCCGAAGCATACAAGGAAATAGGCCTCAAAAGTATTAAAGTTGATCAACAAGTTGAAGACCAGAAGAGGATTATTGCTTAGCTCCAAAATGAGAAGGTGAAGCAACGACCTATCATCTCTAAGCTGAAAGGACATGTTATATTGCTCCACTCTAAACTGGAAAATATGACTAAATCTGTTAGAGTGCTCAACAGTAACTTAAATGTGCTAGATAAGATTCTTCAAATTGGGAAGAATGTTGGTAACAACAAAAGGATTGGCTATACGCATCAAGGAAAGGCCAAAAATAAAGTAGTAGAAGTAAATTTTATTTCTGCTAAAGGAAAATAGAATATGTCAGATCAAATACCTTGACATCCTTAGAAACATCAGAAGAATAATCAAAGATGTTACTACTGTGTAGGTTAGGTCATATAAAATTCGTATACTACAGGTTGCATGGATATCCCAAGATTGTTTCACAGCCCAGAAAGAAACAGATTGGTGGTAAATCTAAGAAGAAGTGGACTCCCACAAAGGCCGTGACTACACTCATAGCCCACTCTTCTCTTAGACCCTCTACTAGAGAAGACTAGTATTTTGATTAGTGGATGTTCTAAACACATAACAAGTATGTTGAAGTTCTTGGAAGATATCAAGCCTTGTTCTACCAGTTATGTCACTTTTGGATATGGATCAAAAGGTTAAACAAAAGGTGTTGGTAAATTGGACCATGCAGGAGAGCCAAGTCTTGACAATGTATTGCTTATTAAAAGGATAATTGTAAACTTGATCAACATTAGTCAACTTTGTGACCAAGGCCTCAAAGTTTACTTTAACAGGGATGAATGCCATGTATCAAATAAGGAAAGGGAGGTTATCATGAAGGGAACCTGCTGCAAAGATAACTGCTACCTATGGAGTCCTCAAGAAAGTGAATTATTTTCAACCTTTTATGTCAAATGAGGATGAAGCTAAGGTATGGCATCAAAATCTTGGACATCTACACTTGAAAGGTATGAAGAAAGCCATATCCAGTGAAGCAGTCATAGGCATTCCCAGACTGAAGATTGACGAAGAAAGGATTTGTGGTGAATGTCAAATTGGGAAACAAACAAGGATGTCCTATAAGAAGCTTCAACATCTGACCACCATTTCTAAGGTTCTTGAGCTACTTCACATGGACTTAATGAGGCCTATGCAGGTTGAAAGTCTTGGAGGAAAGAAGTATGCCTATGTGATTGTGGATGACTGCTCTAGATTCACCTAGGTTAATTTTATCATAGAAAAGTCAGGTGTCTTTGAAGTCTTCAAAAACTGTGTCAAAGACTCCAAAGAGAGAAAGGGTGCAATGTGGTCAGAATCAGAAGTGACCATGGGAAGGAATTTGAGAACACAAAATTTGAATAGTTTTGTTCTACTAAAGGGATAAGTCATGAGTTTTCATCACCTATCACTCAACAAAATGGGTTGATGGAACGCAAAAATAGGACTATCCAAGAGTGTGCAAGGGTCATGCTTCACGCTAAGAAACTCTCATACTATTTATGGGCTAAAGCCATGAACACTGCATGTTATATCCATAACAAAGTGACTATCATATCTGGAACTTCAGTTACTCTCTATGAATTGTGGAAAAGGAAGAAGCCAACGGTGAAATATTTTCATGTATTTGGGAGTAAATGCTACTTTCTGGTTGACCGTGATCAGAGGAGGAAAATGGATCTTAAAAGCGGTGAGGGAATATTTCAGGGGTACTCTATCAATAGTATAGCATATATAGTATTCAACACAAGAACAAAAGTGATGATGGAGTCAATAAATGTGGTGGTTGATGACTCACCAAAAGAAGATATTATCACAGATGATGTTGGAACATTCTTCCCTATGGATGATTCTGAAACATCTGTTCATGTTGAGAATTTTGAAACATCCCATCATCTAGATGTTACTGTTGCTAACTCAAGTGATAATGTAGAATCTGCAAATCTGAGAAATTTAATAAAGGATCCTTTATCAGGATTCAGAAAGATCATCCTAAGGAGATAATCATAGGAGATATGAATAAAGGGTTAACCACCATGTCAAGAGAGGTTATGTCAAACTCCTGCTTTGTGTCAAAATTTGAACCAAAGAATTTCAAGGAAGCTTTAACTAATGAGTTCTAGATTAATTCTATGCAAGAGGAGCTTGATCAGTTTAGAAGGAATGAGGTTTGGGACCTAGTACCAAGACCTGAAACAGCTAATGTCATTTGGACAAAATGGGTGTTCAAGAACAAATCAGATGAACAAGGGGTTGTTACCAGAAATAAATCCAGACTTGTTGCTCAAGGATACACTCAGATTGAAGGAATAGACTTTGATGAAACCTTTGCTCATGTAGCTTGCTTGGAATCTATCAGGTTACTACTTAGGGTAACATGTGTTTTGAAGTTCAAACTTTTCCAAATGGATGTCTGAATGAAGAGGTGTATGTTAAACAACCTAAAGGATTTCGTGATCCTACCTTTCCAGATCTTATGTTCAAACTGAAGAAAGCTTTGTATGGTTTGAAATAAGCTCCCAGAGCTTGGTATGAAATTTTGACTGAGTTTTTAATTCATCATGGATATAACGGTGGAATAGATAAAAATCCTCTTTGTAAAAGAAAAAGATGGAAAAATCATGGTAACTAAGATATATGTGGATGACATTGTCTTTGGTGGGACGTCGGATGAGATGGTCCATCATTTTGTCAAGCAGATGCAATCGGAGTTTGAGATGAGCTTTGTTGGTGAACTAACCTACTTTCTTGGGTTACAAATCAAGTAAATGGAAGACTCTATTTTTCTTTGTCAAGAAAAAATATGCAAAGAGTATTACGAAGAAGTTTGGATTGGAGAATGCCAGTCACAAACGAACTTCAGCTCCTACACACTTGAAGCTAACCAAGGATGAAATGGTTGTTGGTGTTGATCAAAGTCTGTATAGAAGCATGACTGGTAGCCTTCTCTACCTTACTACAAGCAAACCAGATATTACTTTTGCTGTTGGAGTATGATGTAGGTATCAAGAAGAAACTAAAGAGAGTCTTCTCAATCAAATCAAAAGGAATTGTGTATCGGAATTATTTTGATCTCATGGTTCAACAAGAAGCGGAATTGTGTATCGTTTACCACAGCTGAAGCTGAATATATAGCAGCAGGTAGCAGTTTCTCTCAACTCGAGTGGATGAAGCAAATATTGTCTGAATACAATGTCACACAAGATGTTATAACATTGTTATGCAATAATATGAGTGTTATCAATATCTCCAAGAGTCCTATTCAACACAGTGGGGCTAAGCACATTGACATCAGGCATCATTTCATTAGAGACCTTGTTGAAGACAGAGTCATAACTCTTGAGCATGTAAAAACAGAAAATTAGCTTGCTGATATTTTTACGAAGGCTTTAGATGAAGTTCTATTTGAACAATTATGAAGCAAACAGGGCGTCTGCGTGTGTGAGGAATTATAGCAATTATTAACTAGGTTGCAATCAAGCATTGAAGGGAAAGAAGGAAGATCGGTTCACTATCTCTCTCCCAACGAGACAAGAGAAGCTTAAGTGAGGATTCATATATCCTGTTATCACCAAGGGTATTTGTTCGATCCTGGAATTTCGGTGCAGCTGGTGGGTATTGGCCCAAGATGTGTTTAGGATTGTAACTATATGATAATGTATTGTATGGTTGTTTTTTGTTGGTTACTTACAAACCTTGCTTTGTCCTATTATGGCTAAAAGGTGGAGTGCTATTGTGTTTGCTTTTACACTTACCACTAACCACTGACTGAGGGGGAGAAATTTATTTTTTCTCTTTGGTGTGTTGTTGATCAGATGCTGCTGTTGAGGGGGAGATCCTTTACAGGTTGATGAAGATATGGATTAGGATGAGTGTAGGGATGTCAGACACATTGGTTTGACATTATAATGATTGATTGGGAAAGTGCATCTCTCAACAAATGTGTGCAGATTCCACCGGACAACTAACTTGTGTTGCATGTTTGTTTTTTTCTGTTGCATCTCTGATTGTGGAATTATTGTTGTGTATTCTCTACAGGGCTGAGAATTATTTGTGTGTTTGATTTATTTTCAGACACTGGTTTGTTAAGTTGTTTTTATCCAAAATAAGCCAAAGGGGAGATTCATAATTATTTGTATTTTGATTGGCATTATGTTTGGTAAAACTAGCTTATGGGAATATGTTGGACAAGATGTTCCATTTACTTCAACTAAAGAAGATGTCAAGAAAGATGTCATATGCAGGTTTCATTTGACATCGCGTCTGTTATGGCACAACTAGATCTGTTGAAGTTGGTTGATGTACAAGTGCAGAATATTTTGGAATATTATGCAATCATGTGCGGCGCTAGATTTAAGTGATAAGAGATTGTCTCAATTTTTAAGATATTTGATGAGTTACTAAATATGGAGAATAATTAGGAATCTAATATTTTGAGCCCTATCTTCATGGAGAATATCGTGAAAGATTTTCTGGAGTGTCCTACAATGATTTGAAGCTCAAATCCAGTCCAGAAAGATTGATATAAATAGAAAGCATTAAACCTATTATTTTGTGTGAACTTACATTATAATTTGTGTTAGGGTTTGTGTAGTTTAATCTATTGTGAGCCACTCTAATATCACATTGATAGAAGAGTTTGGTGTTTCCATCGAGTTGTTAGTTATGTGTTCATTCATAAGCTATTAAGCATTGGATGACTGTGTTTTAGAAGTGTGTCTTCTAATATTTGTATTTGTTTTGAGGGGGATTTGAGGGGGGCCTCATACTTAGGTGAGCCTTAAGTTGAAGTTAGCACGGGTAATGATTAAGTGAGAAGTCAGTAAACCGAAGGTTGTTTACGTGTGAACCGGAGGTTGTTTGCATAATACTTTGAATTGATACTATCATAGTGGACTTATCCCTGGCTTGGTAGCCTCCATAGTGAGTATTGTTGATACCAAACTGGATGAACAATTACTTTTGTTCTTTAAGGTTTCTTCACTGCACTATTTTATACATTGTCATTGTGTATGTTTGGAAAACGTTGTCTCCACATCTTTTAGGACATCTTTAATCTGAATGCTAGATTTCACCAATAATAGTTCGGAAGGTGAAGATAAAACCTAGAATAACATGTAAGATCAAAACAAAAGCATAAACACCAACATGACAAAGGATAACATGAAGAGATCAAAGGTAGTCATGGTAACCATAGTTTTAACACTCTGAACGATAGGAGGAAGGAACCTGATTTCAATAAAAGTATGGTTAACAATGATATTCAAGGAAAAATAATAAGGATAAGGAACCTATGAGGAATGATGATCATCTCAATCAAAAGGACATGGTGAGGTGCAACAATGACGCTAGCTTAAAAATAACCTGGTTCTGGGGTTTAAGAGCCATATGTAGTAAATAAGATGGTGATACCATTCAGGAAATGGAATGGCAAGAAGAAGGAAAAATGATCCTTTGGCTACTGAGGTATTGGCTATGAAACTTGCGATTGAAAAAGCCATAAACAATGGATATACGAAGATTGGCTTCAAATCCAACAACAAGGAGCTTGTGACCTTGTTAAATGGAGGTGAAAATAATATTCCTAAAAGAAACCTAGATATGATAGGAAGATCAGTGCTCAAGTTGAGTAAATAAATCAAGGAGAACACGTTTAGACATATCGGTAGAGAGCTAACTAATGCGACACATTCTACCGCTAGAGTTTTTGCAGGTTGGGGAACTAAAGTAAGGGTCGGGTTAATAAAAATGGGCCAAAGGCCCATAGTTTAACCCATCATTTTTATTAGTAATAAAATAAGAATTTTTTTGTAAGAAAACAAAACAACTTATTTACATATGATACATCAATATAAATAAAAAATAGCGTTAGAGATTGAACTTTATCTAGCAGTTTACAACAATTTAACTCAATTAGCATATATTAGTGGAGTTATTTCAGTTAGGGGTATTTAAAACCGAATCGGCTCAATAGAAAACTGTAAAATCGAACCAAACCGAAACTGAAAAAATTGCATTTGGTTTGGATGTGTTTCATTTCAGCCATTTTCTAATTGAACCATACGGTTCAGTTCAATTTGTGTTTTGTATTTTTCAAACCAAACTTAACTGTATTACATTACAAAATCTTACTAACTAATATATATTTCTTTAATTCTTTAGATAAATATCAACAAATATTATATTATATATATTTTATCATAATTTTTTATAATATTTATTTTAATTTACATATCAACAAAAAATAAAATATTATTCATTTATAAATACTATGTTGACAAAGTATATTTTAACGTATTGTTTATATGATATTTATTTAAGAATGCAATTTCATGTATATCATTTTTTAGACTTAAGATAAACGTGTAAGACGCAATTTTATGTATCAAATTTTAAATTTATTTTGACAATTATAAATTTTTTATGGAAATGTATGAATGATAAAACATAATTATATTTTTCTCTATATAGGTATGTATGGCTCAATAATTTTTTTGTAAAAAATCAAATCGACCAAACCTATCAAACCGCATTAGTTTGGTTTGGTTCGATTTTATTTTTAAAAGCCAACCGAGCCACGCATTTTTTCTCTTGCGGTTCGGATAATTTTTAGCATCAAAACCGCTCAAACCGCACCGCGAACACCTATAATTCCAGCTACCCATTTTTATCTAATGATAAAATAGTTTTTCACTTAAATTTTATTATTTTAATCCTTTTTTATAAATATTAAATTAAATAATAATAATAATAATAATATGAGACATTTTAACTTATTTATATGTGATGAATTAAGTACAAAAATAAACATTCTTTAAAGTTAAAACTAAAACCTTTTAATTTGCAAGATTTCCTTACAATTTTTTAAGTACACATTGATGTTCAATATCATTAACTTGTATGTCATGTTATTTAGAGTATGTGATTGAAATATTTTTTTAGTTTACAAATTTGAGAAAATCAACAAGCCCAACCCCTACCTTTGCTACACGCCTCTACTTCCTTGAAATCTACACCCCCTCCGTGATCTCACAACATGAGCACTCAACTCCATTTACCTGGCACCTCCATATTTTTTTAATCCAATTTTATCCTTGTTGAAAAATGTTGAGATAGAAAAAATTTTGAGTATATCAGAAATTTGAAATTTCTGGTACATATCAGAAATTTCAAATTTATGGTATCACAATTTTTTGTTTTTTCAAAAAATACCGGAAATTTCAGTTATAAGAAAATTTCCGGCACACCATACCGGAAATTTTAGTTAACTTAAAATTTTCGGTACATACCAGAAATTTCAAATATATGGTATCACAATTTTTTTATTTTGCAAAAAATACCAGAAATTTTAGTTATAAGGAAATTTCTGGTACATTATACTGGAAATTTTAGTTAATTTAAAATTTCCGGTACATATTGGAAATTTCAAATTTATGGTATTACAATTTTATTTTATTTTTGCAAGAAAATACCGAAAAATCAGGTAATTTTTTCAAATTTTCCAGTATTTTTTTGAAATTTTCGGTAAAAACTCACGGAAATTTTTAAAAAACCAATATTTTTTGAAATTTTTTGATAAAAACGTATATTTTTTAAAAATTAATAACTTTAAGCAAGAGTATAATGATAAAAGCATAGCTTTTAGGCGGGTGCCTGGTTTAATTTTGGGGTGGCAAAGTTAAATTCTCCTCAACTCCCCCACCATCCTTTGGCCCATATCATGTAAACCACCACTCTATTGCTTCTCCTTGCTCTTGAAAATTCAAAGTGCACCCAATACCTCCACCCAATTTGAATGACAAAAACTCCCTTCATAACACGCGTTGAACGGTTGAATGCTTCTTCTTCTTCGAAAAATTCACCATTAAACATTGTACCAACTCAAAAATCCCTTCACCATTAAACGTTGAACGGTTGAATGCTTCTTCTTCTTCTTCTTCGTCTCACCCATCACCGCCACACGAAGTGACAAAAATCATGCATCAATAAACATAATTTATACTGAAGGCAACAAATCAACATCATTATGCTTTGCTCATGTCATATTTTTTTAAGTGCGTGAGACACTTTTAATGAGAAGAGAAAAGAAATAATAAAAGAAATAATAATTATATTATTGAATTGAATTGTGCAGATAATATTATAGGTTATGACTATTTATATACAACTTGGGTTTGGTCTTACACAACTTGGATTATATTTGATATTATTAGATTAAATTACATTTGATATTATATAAATGATATCAATCCCAATAATATCTCAACATAACCCCTATAATCCATTTTGTGGAACAACTCTAAAAATAGTCAATCTGAATTGTTCCAATTTTTTATTAAATTTAAGAATTTGTCGATCTTCAATCCTTTGGCGAAAATGTCGTCCAATTGTGCTTCACTCGAGCAATTTCTAACTTCAAGTTCACCTCGATTTACCTTCTCCCTCAAGGAATGAAATATAGCTTCGATATGCTTACTTCTTCCATGAAGAACTGGATTCTTCGCCAGAATTATGGATGACTTGTTGTCGATTTGCAACACGAGAGGTTTCTTCACTTCGACCTCCATTTCTTCAAGTACTGATCTGATCCAAATTGCTTGACAGGCAGCATAGGATTCTGCTATATATTCAGCTTCACGCGATGATAATGCCACCACAGGTTGTTTCTTCGAACACCATGAAATTGGGGCACTAAATACTTGAAAGAAATATCCAATTGTGCTTCTTTAATCTTCCTTATATTCATACCAATCAGCAACTGAAAAACAAGTAGCTATTGCCACTTTGTCTTCAGAAGTTGGTCGAAATAGAATTCCATACTCTATCGATCCTTTAAAGTATCTTATAATTCTTCTTACAGCCTTCATGTGTCACACTTTTGGTTCATTCATGTATCTTCTCACTAATCCGACTGCGAAACCTACATCACGTCGACTATTGCACACATATCTCAAAGATCCAATAATTTGCTTGAACAAAGTTACATCGAATTTGTCTTCCTCTCCATGCTTCTTCAACTTCAAGTTTATTTCGATAGGTGGGGATGTAGGATTCGAATCATCCATTCTGAATCTCTTGAGTATCTCTTTGACATATTTCCTTCGATGAAGCACCATACCTTGCTCTAACATTTGAAGTTCCATGCCTAGGAAATAAGATAATTTCCCATATCCGATATTTCAAATTCCTTCATCATAAGCTCTTTGAACTTCGACAAGTTCTCTAAGATATTTCCAGTTAGCAGCAAGTCATCAACATATAAGAAGATGTTTGTTATATTTTGTGCCACAACCTGAACATAGACACCGTACTCATATTTGCATTTGAAAAATTCTAATTCGACTAAGTATGAGTCGATCTTCTTGTTCCATGCCCTAGGTGCCTGTTTGAGACAGTAGAGTGCTTTGTGTAACTTATATACTTTACTTGATTCCTTCTAAATCACAAAACTAGGAGGTTGTGTGACATAAACCTCTCTGTCTAAAGGACCATTCGGAAATGTTGACTTCGCATCTAAGTGAAATGTTGACCAACCTTGATTGCATGTCAATGCTACCACTAGTCGAAAAGTCTCTAATCTTGCTATTGGAGAAAATACTTCAGTGTTGTCGAGCCCTGCTCTTTGAAGAAATCCTTGAGCTACTAATCTTGCTTTATGTATTACTATCGACCCATCAGCATTGTGTTTCAATTTAAACACCCACTTTACATTGATAGCTTTTTTATGTACTAGCAATTTGACTAACTATTCGACCGTAGCTAACTTCCATTGTTGAATCTTCAAATCCTCGCTATAGTTGATTGGTTCAGCACCTGCAAGTAAAGAAAAATGAACTAATTCTCCATCTGATGTGACTTCATCATCACCAGCTAATTCATAGCCTTAAAGTCTTGCTTGAAGATTTCGAGTTCTTTTAGGTATTTGGCTTGTAACAGCCACACCTTCTTCGACTTCGACTGTGTCAGGAATGTTGGCAACTCCTTCGACTTCAACTGGAGTTTCGACAATTGCATCAACTTCGACTTCAGCAGCTGCTTCTTCGAAGTCAAAGCTCATCAATGGCTTGTTGATTGAACTACTCGAATTCCAATCCCAGGAAGATTTTTCATCAACCACAATATCTCGACCAGTCATGTGATTCAAATAGCCTAAGTCGAGGAACCAGATCTTGGATTCGACATAGTTATTTGTAACTGCTGCAATAACCACCATACCTTCATAATCATCTGAATCTTGGCTTGCAAGGTTTTCTCCTTTATCCTTGCCTTTTGTCGATCCATTGTCTTTCCTGTACCAACAATGTTTAGACAAGTGATCCCACTTCTCATAGTGATAGCACTGCACACCTTTCTCATCATCTTTGTCCTTCCGATAGTTTCCTCCTCCTCTTTTCAAGGATTCAGAAGCTCTATCTTCGGCCTGCTGCTTATGAGGGTTCGACCAAGGCTTATTGCCCTGAGTCTTGTAGATTTTGTCTTTAAATTTGTTGGAACCAACATTATTTTTCCATGACTGAGTCTGCAGCTTGTATCGAATCTTGAACTCCTTTCCTTTGAACAATCCTAATCTCATGCGCTTCCAGCGAACCAACCAAATCTTCCAGTTTTAAGGTTTCAAGTTGATTGGGTTCTTCAATAGCTATGATAACATGATCAAAGTGAGAGGTCAACGTACGCATTACCTTCTTAACAATCATCTTCTCAGTTAGGGTTTCACCATAACCCTTCATCAGATGGACGAGTTTCTACACCTTCGACACATACTCTACAACCTTTTCGTCTTCTCCCATCGATAATAATTCATATTGTCGATGCAAGTATGCAATTTGACAACCTTGACTTTCTCACCTCCTTCATAATATTTGACAAGTATATCCCATGCCTCCTTCGCCGATTCAGCATGAGAGATTCTGTAGAAATTTGCAGTATTAACTTTCGTTTGAATGCAATATGCAGCCTTGCAATGCTTCTTCTTGGCTTCAGAGTGGGCAGTTTTCTGTGCGTCAGATGCATTTGCAGCTAGCACAAGAAATCCATTAGTAACCACTTCTAGAGTTTCATGAAAGCTAAACAGAGATTGCATTTGTTTTCTCCATCGAATCAAATTCTTGCCGTCAAGCATTGGAAGAGAATTCAGAATGTAATTAGTACCATTCATCTTTGCAGCGATTGATTTACATTCCCTAAAAACACGTCATCTGGCGTGAAGTTCTTGAAAACCCGATCAAGAACAATAACTGGAAGCTCTGGATACTAATTTTTTAGTGCACGAGACACTTTTAATTAGGAGAGAATAGAAAGAATAAAGGAAATAAGGATTATATTATTGAATTGTGCAAATAATAATACAAACTATTACTATTTATATACAACTGTGATTGGGCTTGGGCTTAGACAACTTGGATTAAATTTGATATTATTAGATTAGATTATATTTTTTATTATACTAATAATATCAATTCCAATAATATTGCAACAAATCCTAATAATATCTCAACACTTTGAAAAATTCAAAATACAATCCTTTCTGATCTTTTGCAACAACACAAATGGATTTCTTTTCCAAATTTAGCACCTCACATGCTTCCTCCCCTTTGAACACTACCTCGTTCCTCACAATCCCATGGCCACCCTCCTTCAATTGCACCACATCAACATACGATATTCCTTCCCCACTTTTCATGAAAACCTGATGATTCACCTTCATCACACCCTTCCCAAAATATCGCTTTCCACCAGCAGATTTTGCCCCCTTGAATTGTATGCCCATTAGATATGTTCACGCTCTTACCACCATGAACATGTTAAAATATTTCTGAATTCGCTCAAACCTTGTCACAATCTCTGACATTCTAGAATTCAATGAAATTGAATCGCTTTCCTTTGACACTTCTCTTACGCGGGATATGAAAACATCCTCAAAATACTACATGACAGAAATCCTTCCCTTAACTCCATGAATAAAATATCTTCTAGAACATTCGTAAACTATCTTTAACAACTTAAATACTCCCTTTGCTCTTTATTATAAGAGGAAGTTCACTTTTTAAATTCATAGAATGATTAATGTATTTGATTTATATATGGACTAGATACATTAATCATTTAATCATTGAATAAATCTAAAAAGTGACTTTTCTCTAATAATAATAATATTAATAATAATAATAATAATAATAATAATAATAATAATAATAATAATAATAATAATAATAATAATAATAATAATAATAATAATAACTTGATTATGGTTATGTAATTTATTATTTTAAAATTCATTGAATAAAGAATGGATAACCAAAAAACAATATTGTTCAATTTACTTTTTATTTGCTTTCTGATATAGCAACCCTTGCATTGCATAATACCAATTATATTATTCAAATTATTTATACTTTCTAAGATTCAATTGAGTTTTATATTTTAGAATGAAAAATTAAAATATTTACATATTTTGTTTTTCATATAATTCTTCTTTATATCATCTCCTTCATCTCTGTCTATCTGTCTCTCTTTCAATCTCATTCTCTATCTTGATTTTATTTTTTTAAATGCTGATAGACTGAGATTAAGCGAAATATATTGAGTTATGAGAGAGAAATAGAGAAAAATGAAAGAGAGGATCCAAGTTCCACATACTTAAGTGTGTTATTTTGTGACTTTACGCTACATAGTTTACAAACTATGTTTTTCTCAAGTTTTTGTCTATTATGATAATGTATATTATTCCTTTAATTGCTCTTTGAGAGATATAAATGATTAAATCCCTTTAAGTAAGAAATGAAGTTTTTGATCGTGAAATTATTTTGATAGATAAATCTCGACAAAATTACTAATTTCATAACACAAAAATGTATTGTGAAGGTATCCATTGTTTTATTTCTTTTTTAGATACATTACCTAATATTTTTGTATGATATATGATCACACAATGATTTTTATTTTTGTCAAGCCTTTATTTTTTAGTTTATAATATAAGAAAGAAGAATAGTGAAAGTCTTTGATATAGTAACTACAAAGAATCGAACAACAAAAACTTGAGATAAGTTGTACTTAAAAAAATACATAATCAAAAGAAAAAAAAAGACCATAAAAAATCAAAAGAAAAATTACGACAAAAAAAGAAGTCCACCAAAAAAGAGAAACAAAATCCCTACACCACAATAGGAAAACCATCTAAAATCCTTCAGTAAAAACCATCCTTGACAAGAGAAAAAAATCACTACACCACAAGAACACTACTTCTCAGAGATCGAATAAAAATCTCAAGAATATCAAGTTATTAATGGTTCAAACATAAAGTTTAGGAGTAGGATGAAGATTCAGCAATATACCATTTTCAAGAGGAAAAAATATTTTTATCCTTTAAATCCTTATCATTTAGAGATGTTCCAGAAAAAATAGCATCATTCTTAGTTTTTCATATGGACCACATTACCGAGTGCCCATAGTGAGACCAAATCTAATCCTAGACAACCCCCTTCCCAATGATATGAAAACCACAAAATACGAACAAAGATTTCTAGAAAGTGTGATTTTATGTGCTTACAGGTATGAAGCTAATGATCTTGATGTTATTGAATGTCCTTGTGTTTTGATGATGACAACATTAATACTTGTTAAAGTTGGTGGTGATATCTTTCCAACTCTCTAGTGACTGAGATTAAATTGAGGATATCTCAAGCCTCATCTACTAGAAGATTCAAGATCTTAGTGAAGTTCTTATATGATTTGTGTATATGTCAAAGGAACTTGAAAGCTTCAGAGTTGTGAAAGAGAGAAAGTGTGAAAGCTCGCCTAGTCATGTATGTTCGAGTGACAAGAGTCTTGTAAAAGTAGGAGTGTAACTCCTAAGATACTAAGGTAACTCTCTCTCTCCCCCTATTTTTTCTCTCTGACCAACACACACACTACTACTACGGGATACACCTTTGGTTACACTATATTACCACAACCATATACCAATCATAGTCTTATCACATTTTTTATGTGTATGCTTTTTTTATAAAGAAACTTTTCATCACGGGTCCTATAAAGAACTATTGTCATATAATTTAAGTGACAAGCTTTGAATTCCAACATCAACATTTTTACCGTAAAAGTAAGTGAGTGTCCCTTAACATTTTCTATTTAACAATTCAAAGTATAACAACTACGGTTGTTTTATTGAACCGTGGTTATAAGTTTCATATATCACTACAACTGAAGCTCGCAACCATTGTGAATTTTTTTCCAGAAAATTAAAACATATCTTATACTTTATTTTGTTCAAAACACACAGAGGCTCCCTAGCGAATGATACGACATCGATAGCGAAATATTCACCATCCTCTTCGAATAACATTTCTGGAAGCGAAATCTTCTCCATCCTATACGAATATTATTTTTGGAAGCGAAATCTTCATCATCCTCTTCAAATATCATTTTGGATGCGTCACAGCTCTTTCGCTCTCTCTCTGACGCTTAAGAATGTTTAGGTTTACAACATTTATTTATGTTCTTATGAATGTGTATTGTTCATGTTTTAGATTTTGGGACATTCAAATTTCCTTTATTTTCGTTTTGTTGCAATTGTGCTTTGGTTTTATTCAAATTTTGTAGCATATAACCATATGATGAAAGTTAATAGATTATTGTGTATGAGAAAGGAGTTCTTGAAATCCTTGAAAGCATATGATGAAAGGTCTAGATTATTGTATATGCCAAAATAAGTTGATAAATTAGTTGTAACCTTAAGCTGACAGATAAGAAACGTTTATAGAATTCCTTGAATACAACTTTCATTAAATAAACCTTAAGTTGAAAACTTACAAAAAGATCAATAATTTTTTTATTAATCATTTCTAAATTCCATGGCCGAGAGAAAGTTTGACCAAGTATAATCTACTTCATCATCACCAGAATCGATGATGACTTGCCTTTTCACCCTTCTTCTTCTTCTTGATCTCCCCTTCCTGAGAGCTCTCCTAGGTCTCAAAGGTTCGATACAGCTACAACAACTTTCAACGACTTAGACCTCTTCTTGATTCTAAGGAGGGTTTTGCACAGGAGCTCTGGTCTCTACAGCAATAACAACTTATGTTCTCTCAACATTGTTGGAAGTTTCAGTAGAAATACTCATTTTGATTCTTCCTCTTCTCTGATTCCCTTGGATGAAGTTCTTTTTGTATTTTGGTTCAAAGAGGAATTCTGCTTTTATATTGATTCTTCATCTTCTTTACACTTTAAGAGTCTAAAATCTAAAATATTTCACACATCTCAAGTTTGCTCATTATTACTTCATCGATTCTCTATGTTTTCTTCTCTTGAAAGTTGGACACCTTAAGCTTTTTAATGATTACATCTCTTTGTCTTTTCAATTTAAAAATGGATGAACTGTTGTTTTTGGCATGATAAGTAGAATAATAAATCCCAAAAATGGTGTTATAGGATTCAAACCCATGACCTTTTTATTATACCACAACGATTGTTTCCATAAACCGTAGTTATAAGTAGCGCGCTATCTAATTTGTAACAACACTCACATGCCCATTGTGGTATCTAGCATACATACAATCACACACTACCTAACAACAGACGTGCTACCGTTATTATATTGTTTCGCAACCGTAATTGTTTGTGTTTTCCGTAGTAGTGACACCTAAAACATTTATGAGGCGTCTCTATTTTATTAAAATCACCTGAAAATATTTTCAAGGACTTCCTAACTAATTAGGGGATTGTTTGATCAACTGGAGGTTTTTTACAACTGGATAATCTATTAGACCTAATAGTTTACTTAATTACTTTCATATTATTGAGTCTAAAATTGATTGGTTCAATCTCTTAATGATTGATAATGACTAAATATTAAAACCATCCATTTATGGCTTGAGCAATCGATTATTGAGGTGTAATAATCAATTGGCCTAATCCATTATTCCATTAATTCGTCCCATGAATTGTTTCCTTTTTAGCCACATTTTCTCCTATATAGATGAGGTCTCTCCTCTTTTGAAATCACACTAAAACTTGAAATTTTCCTATTTCTTACTATTTTACCACTCTCATCCTCCCTCTTTACTATTTTTCTTTCACCAAAGTTGACTTAGTTCCTTGTGAGTGAACACTACTTGTGAGAAAAGTGTTGTACAGGTGTCATGTTATTGTTAGTTTATAGAGTGAGATTGTCTTGAAGGTTCTTGTTTGGTTCTTGAGATAAATTGAAAAAACTATTTGTTTGGTTCTAGAACTCAGCCTCGGTAAAAGTTATGTTTGGTTATTAAGATTAATCAGTAAAATATCTACTTGGTTCTTGAGCTCACACCGTGGAAAAACTCTTGTTTGGTTGTGGGGGATAAGTCAGTGAAACATCTCTTTATTCTCTTGTAACGAAGGTTTGTGGATATAACCCAAAAAAAGATAAGTTATTATTAAAACTCTCAAGAAGATCTCTTGGGAACATTAGTAGGCCAACATTCGGCCAAACCTATATAAATCTTGGAGATTAAGCAAAAAAATAGGTGAAAATAGTTATTAGATTTTAGTCAAGAACATTTTTTTTATTTGAGTCAAATGAGAAAGTAGAGTACAACAAGATCAACATAAAAGAAGTGACCAATTTCCTGCGATTCGAGTCATGTTGCGTCTCTAATTTGATTCATGAAAGGTCATAATTTGAGTCATGTACAAACCCTGATTCAAATTAAATTGGATAGAGTCAAGCAGAATAACATGAAAAACTTTGTGATTAGAGTCATGTGTGAAGTGTTATTCAAATCAAATTGGGCAGAGGCTAATAGGACTTGTGTGATTCGAATCATGAGCAACTTGTGATTCGAGTCACAATGTTGCATGACTCGAATCAAGTGAAAACTCTTATTCAAGTCACATATGTAAAAATCTTCCTTTTTCCCTATGTTTGATTTGTTTCAACTCATAGATTCTGAGTGATTCGAGTCACACACATGAAAACTCAATTTTTCTAGTTTTCAAAATAATTTGAGATTTCACTTCCCACATAACTTGAAACAACATCAAATATGAAGCTTGTTCCATTAACTCGGCCAATTGACTTAAAATATAATGACCATACTCCAATACAAACACTTGGATTATGTATGCTAAAATGAAGGGTGTCATACCCAAATTTTTACCCCACTGAGATTTCACAACATATAGCATCTCATATACATGTATGCATCATCAACTCAAATTAGGGCTTCAAGACTCAAGAGATTTAGGAAAAAGACCTATTGATGATTGAAATGACCCTAAATGTATCATGAAGATCAAGAAGTCTCATTCATCCACATACAATCTCAAGTTTCAAGGTCAACAACTTTCAACTTCATCTGGTCCACAATTAGGGTTTTGACCTAATTCATCTAGGAAGTTAACTTTTAGTCAATGCATGGTTCCATGGCTCAAATCATGATTCAAAGACCTCCAATACCTCATTATAATCATCTCACATCATTCATTTGGTTGAAATAGCCTGATTTAGTTTGATACTTGGAAGATTGCAATTCATCTGGCAAAAGTCAATTGTTCAATTTCACCTTTGAATTTTAAGGAATTTGGTCAACCATGGACTTTTGAAGATCAAAAGCATGAATATATGCTTAATGAAATCATTTGATCAAGAAAATCAATCAAGGATAAAAAATTTAACAATTAGGGTTTTGACTTTTTAATAAAGATATACATGTTTTTCACTCAAACTTTGAAAGGTCATAACTTCTTCATCCCTTGGCAAAATATTTTGTTCCAAAGCTCATTTTAAAGAAAAAGTCAAGATCTAAAACTTTTTCATTGTAAATAATTTCTCAAAAAGTAAATGGTTTTTAAGTTATGAGCTCATGAAAATTCTTTCAACACTTAGAAAAAATTTCTAACTTTTTACCTAATTTCTTACCAACTTCAAGGCCACTTTTGATGATGATCCAAGATGAATCAATTCAAATCATGAACATGAATGTTGAAGTATGTCATCCAAGCTTTCCAAAAAGTATTAGAACATCCTTTGATTTTACTTGAACAAGAAGTTATGGATTTTTGAATAAGGGTTCATGAAACTAGTTTTCAAGCATAACTAGTTTTGCATTTTACCAATTTTACACAAGTTTCTCTCCAATTTGGAACAAGTTTAAGCATTGTCATCAACCAAGATCAATGAGAATATTTGTGAATCATTTCAAAAGGATTCTAAGTACATGATATTTTCACTTACATGAGAAAAAGCAATCATTACAAAATGAAAATTTATGTGAAATTGGTGAGTCATCAACAAATATCTTCAAATGCCAAAATTTGTGACTCATTCAATCTGAAATCAACTTGCCAATTGGTGATGAAGAGTTATAGGATTGAATTCTAACTAAGACAAAAATCATCATTGCAAAAAATGGAATATTTTCTAAAACTTACTCACGAAGTTACTTACTCTCCAATCTCATTCACTCTCAAATTAATCTTCTTTGATCATGGCCTATAAATAGAGACCTCATCTTCACTCAAAATCACACCAAAACAACTTCAATACTTGTTTTCTCCAAAATATCTTCTTTCTTAAAATTTCAAAGTTTCATGGAGTGAAGCATCGAATTCCTCAAATCTGAGCATTTCCTTCCAAACCAAGCATCCAAACACTTCACATACATCATGTAGAAGTGGTCCAAACCTCAATTCCTGTTATGTAACACCAGAATTAACATCTCCACATTCAACTTGGATCATTTGTAGTTGGGGTCGGGCAGAGGAATTCAAAAGCTTCCAAATCAATCAAGCATTCAAACACCTTCTAATATCATCAGGGAAGCTATCCAGATTGTTACATTGCATTTGTAACACCTCAAACTCATAATCTGACTTCTCATTTTGAAGGTAAGCTTCAAACTTTGAACTCTATGATTCATGCATTTTAAATATCCAAACAAGTTACCATCATGTTTCTGCATATATATATATATATAGATCATTTACCCTCAATCAATTGAACAAAGTCATGCATGTTCAGAGTTTCATGTTCAATTTTTCGTTTTTAGGGTTCTTAGCATTTATGTGATTAATCTTGAGTTATACTAAAAAAAATGAAATTAAAAACCACCAGTAAATTTCTTGTGAAAAAACGAGTGATTTTTATGTTTGAATCATCTTAATTGGTTAAGAAACGAGAGAGCTGGAGAATTTGAATTTGAAGATGGAAGCTTGAAGAAGATGAACATGGTGGCGCCATTTTTTTAATTCTAAAACATGTTTTATAATATAATTAAATTTTTGCATTTATAAACTTAAATTCATCGTTGCCCTAGTGGCTGAAGCGCGCATCTAAAGTATTGCCATGCCATAGGTCTGAGGTTCGATACCCCCTCAGACCTTTTGTTTTCATTCTTTTTTTTACACATTCATACACATGTTTTAAAATATATTAAACTGAAGTCACTACTTTAACAAGTTTAATGCATGGTTCAATTGGTAAAATTTTTAATTGGTGAGTATGAGGGCGTGAGTTCAACCCCTTTGGAAGACAACCCTATTTTTTCATCACTAAATTCTCTCATTATTTTTCATAACTTCACACAATTATTTAACATAACAAAATTAATTATTATTAAATTATTTTTTTCATACTCTTAATTTATCACATATATTTTATGATTATACAAAAAAAATCCAAAAAAATAATATTTATTTGATATGTTTTTATTAGGTTAAAAGTAGTACTTTTTAAAGTATTTTAATACTTTAAAAAATAAATTTCTTTTGATTTATTTTTAACTTAATCAATTTCAAACATTCATGTAAATAAAACACCATCTCTTAAGTCTTGATTAATGTACATAACATGATTTATCCTGACTTATTTTAATTAAATTAGTTTTTTAAACTATCAATTAACCAGACGGTTAGGGTTTTCTTAAATCAAACTTTTCAAACTTTCTTTCAAACAACAATCCTGGGCCTCTCCTTGAGTTGTAAGTCCCAACACTTTTCTTTTTATAAATTCAATGGGCCTCCATTAGAGTGTAAGTCTCATCCCCTTTTTCTTTCTTCAAATAATCCATCAAAATCATCTTCAATCTTTTCAATCTCAATAAATATCAATGGGCCTCTCCTTGAGTTGTAAGTTCTAAAACCTTTTTGTAAATATCATTGGGTCTCTATTAGAGTGTAAGATCTAACATCCTTTGTACATAAATAAATATCAATGGACCTCTAATAGAGTGTAAGTCTCAAACCTTTTTTCTTTCTTTTGTTCAAAAACTTTAAATAAATATCAATGGGCCTCTCCTTGAGTTGTAAGTCCTAACCTTTTCTCTTTTTTTTTTTCAATAAATAACACTTGGGCCTCTCCTTGAGTTGTAAGTCCTAACACCTCTTTTGAATCAACAATTCAGGGCCTCCATTTGGTATAAGCCTCATCTCTCTTAACTCATCCATGATTTAAATATTTGTTTACTTCATACTTGTCATACCTGTTAAACCTGTTATATCTATTATACCTGTTATACCTTTTATACTTGTCATATTTGTTATCATATATAAACTGGTTTATCGTGCTTAGATCTTTCCCCCGAGAAAATCCTAAGACAAACCTTATATATATTAGGACTATGACTAGAATGAGGATTACTTCCCGGTGAAGCCTCTCATATATTAGACTATCATAGTATTATATACCCAAAAGAGGATTTATTCTTGGTGAAACCTCTTAAACCCGTAGATCAATCAATAGGGAATATCCACCTAAAGAGGATTATTTCTGGTGAAACCTCTTACCCTTTTGCTTAGAGCCAAAAATTGGAAATCCCATATAGCTTTCTCTTGTTCTAAAACAAGGACTCTCGATTAGCCTCCTCTTGGGCTCAAAATGCAAGGACCCACAAGCTTCTTCAAACTTCCCCTGCCTCCTCTAGGGCTTAGTACAAGGACCCACAGGCTTCCTAAAAGCATAAGACATGTCTTAGTCACCCTTAGCCAGTCCTTGTGAGAAATATAAATCCTCAAAACATACAATCATAATCATTCAACTATTTAGGACTCTCTCCTAATCTCCAACACTTAGTCAGTTCCCCAAGAATAAGAGACATGGAAAGTCTAAACACTCTTTGTATATAGAAGAAGCAAATAAGGGAAGTTGATGACTGAAAAATGCAAAAAGTGTAGGAAAGTGTTGCAAATGAAGTGAGTGCGCTACTTATAGAACAGGAAGTCACTGATTGTGCTTCTGCAAAAAAAAATTAATAGTAATGAAGTAGTGAGGCATGGGGAAAAATATGATAGGTGGTGCAGGCGGTTGCACAACTTACGACCTTACTCCTAAACACTAGGAGTGATCATTGTGTAGTTTTCGTGCATGTAACACCCCTTTTCTAAACCCCAAGTATAACAAATATCCACAGAGTAATAGCATTGTTGCTCCCAGATCCCAGATCCTTCATATTGAACTCCTTATTGAGTTCAGCCTTCACCCTCGTCACATCTTCAACATTGTTGCTTGCTATAAGAATATCATCCACATAAAGCAACAAAATAAAAAATGAATTACCAGGTCGAAATCTGAAGTAAACGCAGTGGTCGAACTGACTTCTAATGAAACTTATGCGTGCCATGAACTTGTTGAATCTCCTATTCCACTGTCGAGGAGATTGTTTCAGCCCATACAAAGATCTCTTTAACTTGCACACACAATCTTCCTTCCCCTTTTTGACATACCCTTCAGGTTGCCTCATCAGGATCGTTTCATCTAGATCACCATACAAGAACGCAGTCTTCACATCCATCTGTTCCAGTTCAAGATTGAACTGTGCCACCATGGCAAGCAACATTTGAATGGACCTATGCTTCACAACAGGAGAAAACACATCATTGAAGTCGACACCTTCTTTCTGAGTGAAACCCCTTGCAACTAACCTTGCCTTGTATCTTTTCGACGTCACTCCTTCAATTCCTTCCTTAACTTTGAAAATCCATTTACAGCTGACTAACCTTGCCCCAGCAGGTTTCTTGATCAGTTCCCAAGTGTGATTATCATGAAGAGATTTCATCTCATCATCCATGGCCTTCAGCCATTCAGTCTTGTTTCGACTCCTCATAACTTCCTTGTAGTTTCTAGGTTCTTCGTCTAGAACCTCACTTGCAGAGATTAAGGCATAAGCTATAAGATCTGCATACCCAAGTCTCTGAGGTGCCTTGATGACTCTTCTCGACCTATCTCTCGATAATAGGTAGTCATCGACAGTTTCCTCATCCTCAGCATCTTCTGCTTCTTCTTCGACTTCATCTGGGATATGCAATATAGCATCAACATGCTCCACCTCAACAGGAATCTCTACCTCTTCCAGCTCTTCGTCAGATGTTTCTGTACTTCGAGCAACATCATCAGTTTGCTTAAAATCCATTTCAGCTTCATTGAAAACTACATCTCGACTGGTGACACACCTCCTGTGACCTGGCTCTAGGCACCATAGCCTATAAGCTTTGACTCCTTCAGGGTATCCCATGAACATGCATTTCAGAGCTCTAGGTTCGACCTTGTCTTGCCTAATGAGAGCATAGGCTATGCAGCCAAATACTCTCAGTTTGTCGAGATCTGGTGGATGTCCCGACCAAACTTCTTCAGGTTTCTTCATATCTAACGTTGTCGAAGGACATCTGTTTATCAAATATGTTGTTGTCGAAACAACCTCAGACTATAACACCTTCTTTAACCCCGCACTAGTCAGCATGCATCTGACTCTCTCCAAAATAGTTCGATTAAACCTTCCAGCCAAACCATTTTGTTATGGAGTACCTGCAGTAGTTCTGTGCCTTGCAATACCAGAGTCAACACAAAAATTGTCGAACGCTTGATTGCAAAATTCAAGGCCATTATCGGTTCTCAACCTCTTGACCTTCCTGCCAGTCTGATTTTCAACCAGAGTCTTCCAACTTTTGAAATTCTCAAAAGTTTCATCCTTAGTCTTCTGGATGAATACCCATAACTTCCTGGAATAATCATCTACTATGGATAGGAAATACCTCGCTCTAGAATGTGATGCACACCTTGCAGACCCCTAAAGATCAGCATGGATGTAATCAAGGGATCCATGTGTTCTTTGTTTTCCTTTGTTGAACTTCACTCTGCAAGATTTTCCAAGTACACAGGGTTCACAAAATTTCAGCTTCTCGACTTTGTCTCCACCAAGAAGATTTTGTTTCCCTATTTCGACTAGGCCCCTTTCACTGACATGGCCCAATCTCATGTGCCAAATTTCTGTCTTCGACAAAGGTTTCGTGGATGCAACATTTGTCAAACCACTTACAACTTCAGTCTCAAGGGTATCCAAGCCTTGTTTCTTCACGCCTCTCAAGACTTCCTTCGAACCCTTCATGACTATTAGGATACTTTTCTCTCCTTGGAAAACATATCCTTTCTTGTCGAATTCACCAAGAGAAAGTAGATTTCTCTTCAAATTAGGAACATACCTGACTTCGGTCAACAACCTTATTGACTCATCATGGAGTTTGAACCTCACAGATCCAACACCTGCAATCTTGCAAGCCTTGTTGTTTCCCAGCAATACCGATCCACCATCTTGATCACATAACTCCTCGAACAAGTCTTTGTTTGGAGTCATGTGCCAAGTGCAACCTGAATCCATAATTCACTCTCTTCTCGAGTCACTGCTTGAAACCACAAGAACATCAGATGATTCGAAATCATCTTGAACAATGGTTGCATTGTCATTATCCTTACCTCCATGATCTTTCAGGCGTTCAGGGCACACCTTTCTTGTGTGACCCTCCTTCTTACAATGATAGCATCGAATGCCAGATGCTTCGCCACTGTAGGACTTCGACTGGCTTTTGCCCTTCTTCTTGTCAAACTTACCATCCTTTCGTAAGAGCTTTCCTTTAACGGCTAAACCTTCACCAACAGTCGAAGGTTTATGCTCCTTTCGTTCGTTCAGGTCCTTTGAATATAGGGCTGATTGAACTTCTTCAAAGGTCAAGGACTCCCTTCCATACAAGAGAGTTTCTTTGAAGTGAGCATGGGATTGAGGCAAAGCGCACAATAGTAACAGCGCTTGATCTTCATCATCGATCTTCACATCAATATTTTCAAGATCAAGAATCAGCTTGTTGAACATATATAACTGCTCAGCCAACACTTTGTGTTCAATCATCTTGAATGAATACAAAGTTTGCTTTAGGTAGAGTCGATTTACCAGCAATTTGGTCATATACAAACTTTCAAGTTTCACCCATAACCTTGATGTCGTCGTCTCCTTTGATACCTGCCGAAGAACCTTATCACCAAGGCTCAACAAAATTGCGATGTGTGCTTTCTCGATCATATTCGTCTTCTCCGCTGTCGTTAATGCATCATTCATGGCCGCCTCTCCCTTCAACGCTTCCAAACAACCCTGCTGAACCAGTATGGCTTTCATCTTCAAGCGCCACGGACCGAAATCATTCACTCCGGTGAACTTTTCAATCTCATTCTTTGTTGACGGCATCTTCTCCACGCTCACCGCACCAATTTGTTGTGAAAAACGATGTCAAGAACAAAGTATAATAGGGAATTAGGGAGGAGAAGAAGAACACAAGAATTGGTTATAATTGATATTCTTTTACTTTCTCTTAAAACAAGATTACAAGTTTACAAGAATAACAAATAACCTCTCTCACCCTAAATTAGGATTTGCAGCTTAGCAATGATGAGAGACTAGTATGCTATTTATAATAAAACCTAACATACTAACTAATGGGCTTTTTCAGCAAGGCCCATTACACAAGCCAACTTAATACACAAGCTAACTTAACAAATTAGGGTTTAAACACTAAACCTAATTTAACATGCTAACAACCCTAGCATCTTCGACATCTGCATGCTAGACCCATCTTCGACTACAGCATGCACACTTCGACACCAGCATGTGAACAACCTTCGACTTCATGCTTAACTCTGTCGAACTGTCGAACCAAGAAGCTACCCTTCGGCCATACTAGAGTTCAATCCAATATGTCTCACACACACACACACATATATATATATATATATATATATATATATATATATATATATATATATATATATATATATATATATATATATATATATGTATAAGTTAATAAAAAAAATTATAAAAGCAACATATAATTATATAAATATAAAGGGAGGGAAGGAATTACAACCAAGGATGATTTAAATATACAAACACAGCTCAAACACATACAGACTAAAAAGAAACTCATCAAACTACAAAACAAAAAGCAACCGACTAAGAAGGAACTCATCAAACTACAAAACAAAAAGCAAGAGATCTAAGAAACAAGAAACCTTACCCAAAAAACAACCTTCGAAATTATAATTCTCCAAGACAAAAACGGCTAGAACCCGGTAACAAAAAGATAACAATTACAAGAAAAAATCTCTTAATGAAAGGAAGAAAATAACTCTACTACAAAAGAAAATAACTCCACTCCAACCACTATTTATTCATAATGAAGGTAAGATTATCTAACCATGTAAAGAAGAGGCATGACTACTTTAAAGACCATTTTAGATATCATTTTTAAGTCAAAAAGCAATGCTCATGTCTTTTCATGTCATACGCGTTAACTCTAAGCATTCACAAGTCTTTATTGATGGAGAGAAAATAGAAAGAGAATGAAGAAGATATATGAATTGAGTAATAGTTTGCATTAATTGAAGAAGAAAATTAGTTACAACTATCTAATATAATTACATCAAAGTAGTTATGTTACATCATCATTCTAACTAACTCAATCTAACTAGCTAATATAACAATTGCTAATCAAGTAAGAGAGTGTATGGTATTATCATGCTCATGCAACATGGGAATATTTTATTCTTCTTCTATATGCTCTATTACTAACATATTTACTTGAAAAAATTAAATCATTTCGAAATTTTTAAATAATTCAAATCACATCATGTCAAACCATCAAAACATCTTCTATTATCTTATCTCAGACACCTAACCTGCCAAAAAAACTCATGCAAAGATATAAATTTTTATTAATAATAGAAGACCATACCGGCCACTTAAATATCTTATAATTAAATAATGACTCACAAACCTCAAAGGGTTGGCTCAAGTGGCAAATGAGCTTTCTCCAAAAAGGGACGGAACCGGCTAGTACCCGGGTTCGATCCCGGCTGGAGTCAAAAACGCCCTGGGGCCACGGTGCCGTCGCCTCCGAGCCCGGGTCCGGATTAGTCACGTGGGGCCCCTTTCCCCCGCGGATACCGGTCGGTTAACACCAAAAAAAAAAAAAATAATGACTCACTTTGAATTTTTCTTACTAATTTTCTTATTAAAAATTCATTTTTCTAAAGTTAAAACAAGAGGTCTAATTATTTAACACGACCCTGGTTTTGAAGTGTCGACTATTACTTTAAAATTTGCTTGTCAGAGGTGCAAACTGTATAGTTACTATTATATTTTCAAATTTTGCATAACTCCAAAACATTGAGAGATGTAGAATCAAAAAATCTTAAGATTGATAAAAACTTGAGTAGATATTTGTCTGTTAGCTTTTGAAAAGAAATCCTAGCTGTAACAACACAACCGATTAGTGCCGTACGTATTCCAGCAGCATTATGTAACAAAAAACCCAAATCTTTAGTGGTACGTTGTTGCAGAGAACCAAGAGAAATTAAGAATGTGTTGTTATCTTCTCATCAGTACACAGTATTGAGTCACATGTATATGATATGTGTGACATAAAAAAGCTGGTGGAATTTAATACAAGCAACGCGTCACGTGAAATTTATCCATGCAGGTGAAATTCAATCGTTTCAGAATGACAGTCATAATGAACACATATGCACTCTGGCTGGCATACAAAAGCTATATGTTTTTTTAGGATTTGTGGTGGGGACAAAAAAGCTATCATTTAATGGAGCAAAGTCATATACTATAAAATAAAATTGGTTGATATATATTAAATGACTTTAACAGTGGGGGCAATCCTCACCCTACAAGTCGGTTTTATAGGAATGAGTTAGGTTCAACTATATTTTTTAACATGGTATCAGAGACTCGTTTAAGATTTGGTGAGCCACCTATTATAATTTCCGTTATCGAACCACCCACTATTTATTTACACGCTCCAATTCTCTAGTCCTGGACGTGAGGGGTGTGTTAAGAGTCTCACATCGGACAACATATGGCCTGAACATGTGCTTATAAAAAGGTTAATACCTATTCCCCCCACCCATATGGGATGTAGTTGAAAAAACCCCCTGAAAAAAAAAGTTTCAAGAAGTGCCTCGTAAAATTTCAGAAGTTTGATTTTGAAACTTTTTCACGCCACCTCATTAAAAAGTCTGATGTGGCAATTTTTTCTTAATCTTTTTTAATATTTTTAATGACGTGGTTGGCTTAGGTGCCATTTTTATTATTTTTTATTTATTTTAATTCCATGTGGCATTTATTTATTTTAATTTCATGTGGCATTATTATTATTATTATTTTATTATTTGGTTTTTAAAATGTTAAATATAAAAGCTCAAAAACTTGATCACATGGGCAGCATTATCACTAGGCTGCATGTTGCTCTTTGTTATGTAATTGTCTTAGCTAAGTTATAATAGTTACTGTTAATATTATTAGCATTAATAGTTATTGTTTTCATAATTAATTAATATAAATATTATTAGTTAATAATTATTAGTTATTAGTAAATATTTATTAGTTAATGTTATTAATTAATATTACTTAAATTATAAAATAATAATTAATATTTATTTTACTGTTAATGTTGATTAAATTATAAAATATAAACTAAATTAAACTAAATTAATATAAATATTAATTATTATTTTATAATTTAAATAATTGTAAAATATAAATAATATTAATTATTAATGCTTAACGCTAACAGTAACTAAACAAATATTTAATTTACAATATTTATATTATTTAATTAATATTTGTTTAATTAATATTAAATTATAATTATTAATGCTAATATAAATGTTAATGCTAATAACGTAAATTATAATTTTTATAATATTAACGTAAACAAATAGTTAAATTATGAAGACTTATTTTTACAATAACAGTAACTATTTGTAAAAACATTTTCATAATATTAACGTTAACAGTAATAATAGTAACTATTTGTAAAACATTTTTATATTAATTAATCATGAAGACTTATATTTACAATAACACTAACTATTTGTAAAACATATTTATATTAATTTTTGGAGTAAAATATAATATTTTATTACCAAAAATAGTTATTACATGCCGATCATACACAGATCCAGGCAGCTAACAAACCACAATTACAAGAAGGACAAAAGCACTACTCAACTAACAGACTCAATGCATTACTCAACTAACAGACATCGTAACCATGTTCATATGGTTTTTCGAGACTTTCAGGTTGTTCATAAAAACTACAAAATCCATCAGTTTGAACATTGATCTTCCTCAATCTATCTTTGGATGGAAGCCGATTCAGAATAGCTAGCCACAATGTAAAACACGTCCTTGGTCTTGCATAGTTTTGAAACATAATCTTTCTCCAAGGCTGACTTGTATGATTTCCCCTCAGTTCCTTATACATAGCATTGGTGTTAAATTGGTGCTTTTAAATACTGTCTCTCCAATACTCACTCTGCACAGTAAGCCCACGAACCTTAGCTATATTCTTGAGCATCCACGAGCTTGTAGTCTTAGGTTCCCACTACATTATGCTACCACCTTTAAGGTAATAGGCTCCAATCCACCTAATACACAACTTATCCGATTTCATATGGAGATTCCACAGCAATTTCAGAATTGTAGCTTTGTTCCAATCTCTAAGATATGTCAAATTCAAACCACCTGCATTAGAAGGAAGACAAGTTTTATCCCAGGCCACAAGGGCCTTTCTTCCCACAGCTCTGCCAGACCAGAGGAAATTTTTGCAAATAACATCAATTCTCTGAATAATTGTCTTGGGGAGGGGGATTGCTTGCATCCAGTATCCAGCTATGGACATCAAAGTACTTTTAACAAGTTGCTTCCTACCTGCATAACTGAGCATACTAGTTGACCAGTGTTGAATCTTCTCAAGCATTTTGTCAATAATTGGTTGGCATTGATTAATTGTGAGCTTCCTTGTGGATAAAGGAACCCCCAAATATTTGAAAGGTAGATTACCCACACCAAAATTGCTGGCAGCTGCAAGTTCTTTTGCACCTGATCATTTAGGCCACCAAAAAATATCTTATATTTTGCAGGGTTTGCCCTCAAGCTAGTTGCCTCAGAAAATTGATGAAACTTTTCCATCATGTGCCTTATAGAACTGCCATCACCTCTTGCAAACAATAGTAAATCATCTGCAAAGCAGATGTTGGTAATCCCAAGCTTAGCACATCTGGGGTGAAATTTAAAACCATCTTCATGTTTGAGAGAAGCCAGGTGCCTGTGTAAGTATTCCATGACAAGAGTAAACAGAAGAGGTGAGATTGGGTCTCCCTGTCTCAGCCCTATTTTTGCTTGGAGAATGTTGCTCACTTGCCCATTTACCAAATACCTATATGATACACCTCTAACCATGATCATAATCCATTGAATAAACTGAATGGGGAAGTTCATCTCCTGCATAATTTGTTCCAGAGAATCCCACTCACAGTATCATAGGCCTTTTGTAGATCAATTTGAATTGTACACCTAGGTGATAAATGTTTCCTATTATACCCTCTCAACAATTCAAATGCCAGAATGATATTATCATGAATAGTTTTTCCAGGAAGGAAGGCAGTTTGACTATCATCCACAACATAATTTATCACTGTGTTTAATCTTGTTGTGAGGACTTTGGAGATGATTTTGTACAAGGTGGTACAACATGCTATAGGTCTCATTTCTTTCATAGTCTTGGCTGTTTTGGTTTTGGGGATCAGAGTCACAAGAGCACAGTTAACCGCCCTATACATCCTGTTATTCACAAAGAAATCATGTACTACCTTCATAATGTCATGCTTAATAACACTCCAACTAGCTTTATAGAACTTAGCATTGTAACCATCCACACCTGGTGCTTTAGAATCTCCCATACTATTGATGGCCTGCCAAACTTCAGTTTCAGTCACAGGTCTAATGAGACTCCCCTGTTGATCTCTACTAAGTTGGGCAGCACCTCTCAAGCTACAAATATCCACATGGTTTCTTTGGGCAGCAGATTGGCCAATAAGCTTTGAGTAGAAAGAAAGTACTTCCCTCTCAATATCTTTCTACTCAGTCAGCCTATTACCATTTGAGTCTTCTAATTCCTGGATCTGGACTTGTTTATTCTTGGATTTCAGATTTGCATAGAAATAGGCATTATTTCCATCTCCCGGATTAATCCAATCACATTTGAGTTTCTGATGCAGAATCTTTTCTTCTAGTTCAGCACATTTCATCACTTCATCAGTCCAGTACTTAACAGTTTGGCACAGGGCATTGTTCATTTGATCAGAGGCTAGTAAAGTTTGTGCTTGATCCAGCTTTTTGTTAAGTGCCAAATTGTAGTTATTTTGTGTTTGTAAATAGTGGCACTTATCGATACTTTTTGTTAATACCGTTCGAATAATACCCCGTTTTGTGTATAAATACGTATACTTTGTGAATAGATGTATTTTCATATAATTTTATACTTTTTGATAGTTTTCTATTCATTTTGTAGGTATTGAGGCGTATTTGGAACATGAGCAATAACGTGGCGAAGACACGGCTTCAAACGCGCAATTTTGAGCGGCAGAATACATTCATTCGGCGAATAAAGCTCAAAACCAAAGAATAATAAATCACCAATTTGGTTTATATGTTGTCATTGTTAGATGGGTAATTGAATAAGCTTTCCAACATTTCGAACCGGGCGCAAATCGGAATTACAGTTCTCGAGATATGGCCAAAATAAGATTTTAATTTTCTGTTAAGCGGGCTAAGCGGGCTTGACCGCACTTTTTGACACGTTTGGCAGAAAGTTGGGCGCTTAGCGCGGGTTTTTGGCGCTAAGCGCGCTCTGGCGGTGTAGGAAAAATAAAGGACAGCCCAATTAGCGCGGTGGGCGCGCCTAGCGCGATCTGCGACTTTCAGATTTGCATATATGTTGTAAAATCACATTTTTTTAGGGTTTTTATCACCTCTTCTTGACAAGTTGAGCTCTGATCCTTTCTTGGTGGTTTAGAGGTTTAGGAAACACCATTGGGTGCGACGTCATGTGGATTGATCATGAATCTGTCTCGATTTCATTGTACTGGTGAGATCTTTCCGGTTCATCTTCTCTCTTCCCTTTGTTTCTTTCCAATGGTGGGTGTTGTATGTATGTTTCTATTCTTATTGTATGTATATTTGTGGATCTTGGGATCGTTTATATATTCGCTTTACAAATCATCATTGTTGTTCTTGATCTTTTTGCTTAAATGCTCTGGATTTGTGTTGTTGCAGACATTGGGCATCATAGATCTTGATTAGGAATGATAACTGTTAGTTTCTGGATTGCAGACATGGATTTGGGACTAACAATCGTAATGGGTATCGAATCTAATGCCTCCATATTGTTTGTGTCGGTGGAGAAATCGCTGATGTGAATAATACGGTTGAGCTTTCGTCGGTGTTGCAGACATGGGCACCGATGTGGCATCTTGAATGATGCCCGGTGATGTTGATGCGTATTGTGAGTGTCGAGCGATAGATCTTCATATTTAAGTATTTGACGGGTAGAACGAAATGCAATTCCATAACTATTTCTCTTAGACTATTGAGATTGTTTATCTGTTTTTATTTACTTTTCCCGCATTTACCTTTCCGCACCCCAATCATGAAACTTAGAATGTGAGATAGTCGAACGGTAGTTTTTCTCAACCAATCTCTGTGGACTACGATACGATATAACCTATATCACCCTGTAATAAATAATACCTATTACTTTTTGCTTACCGCTTTACCGCTTCAACAAAATGGCGTCGTTGCCGGGGATTGGTTTTGAGATTAATCGCATTGCGATGGTTTCACGTTTTAAGTTTCGTAAATATGTTCATATCGTATATTTTGTGCATAGACGCATACTTGTATAGTTATACTTGTTTTGTTTTGTTTGGTGAACTTACTAAACAAGTTGAACTCGAATTAGCTCTTAAATTACATATCTTCACTTTTCAACTTGTTTAGTCAATTTCACCATTCCGTTGTAAATATGTGTTTTTACATATACTTGTATATACTTTTGCTTTTGATTCGTCTGTTAAGTGTTTGGGCAGGACGTTTTCTTTAGGTGGCGTTTGAGGCAAAAGCATTGGCATACCACGAGGAAGTTTCTTACCATTCGTGTAAAAATAAGAGGGGTCGAGCTAACGACGTAAAACGAGCGCTTGTTGGGAGGCACCCCAACGGTTTCATTTTTCTGTTTTTCTGTAAATGAGTAGTGTAGGTGTTAAGTGGAGGCACACTGGAATTCCTGTTTTGTTGCACTGTTTTTTGTCTTTCTGGTGTAGCGCGCTTAGCGCGCTAGACCGCGCTTAGCGCGGTCTGTAACTTTTGGCTAATGAATTCTTTTTAATGATTCATTTGCCTCACCTTTTTCCCACTTACACCAAGGCTTTATAGTATGTATTTTATAGTTATAATTTTAATTCTTTTGTTGTTGTTTAGACTCAAATTTTGGCCCGATTACTTGGAGTCGCATTTGGTAATTCTCCAATTTTGATAGATTCAACATGCCAACTGTGTGGTAATGATTGTTCGAATTTGTTCATAGCAAGGTACTCGTTTATCGCTTTCTATAGCATAACATGTTTAGGAGACTTTTCATTTGTACAATTTTCATATTATTCATTCTTTTTGCATAACTTGTTCATGACTTGAATCACATTAGTTTTCTTTTTTTTACCATAAATGTGAGGTGGTTTTCCATTGTATATATATGCGAGTGACCGGAATTTCTTGTTTTAACTGGATATTATTATGTTTAATCTTTCGTTTGTATTGATTTTGTAATTGCACGAAAGTGATCAAGGCACTTGTTTGATTTTGAGCACAACTACCATATCCAAATATCAATTCACCTTGTGAGTGTGTGACCATTCGTAACCCCTTTGAGCCTTTTTGTCAATATCCATGTTGTTTTTGCTTAATGCATGTCTATGTGCGTTAGTTTTCAATTGTGTATGGATGTTGATTCTTTATTTTCTTGAACCCTCAACTATGATTTATAGTTTGAATTTTTACCTTGCCTTAGAAAGTAGGGAGTATTCACTTTATATTATGGTTAAATTGAAGTTGGGGAGAGGATGTTTGCTTGCTTATGTTGTGATTGATGTGAGGTTAAGAGAAGAAAAATAAAAAGAAAAAGAAAAAAAATGTGAGAAAGAAAGAAAAAAAAAGAGAAAAGTTTGAAAAAGAAAAGAACAAAAAGAGTTTGGAATAAGAGTGTGTTAATAAGTTTTGTGTTTGGTGTGAAACTTGTGATGAAGAAGAAAGTTGGATTGAAACTGTATTGTTTGAAACTTTGTGGAAGTAATTACTCCCTTAGGTTTAGGCAAGTTTCTGCTTCAATTAGCTTTAGGACTTATTACTTGTTTGTTAACCGAGCCGCATTACAACCTTTAAAGCCCTTGTGATTCGTGTCGTTGCGTTTTCAATACTATTTTTGGATGAATGCATAATTTTGTCTATTGTTTGCAAGATTGTCGGGTGTGTGTCAAAGTCCTCAGCTTTCGGTGTTTTTCATCTACCGATGAGTTTTTGCTAGGCGTGATTCATTATTGAGCTTGTTTTTGTTTAGAATGTTTTGTATGATTATTGTACTTAGGATTGGTTTCATTTTCATGCGTTGTTGTAGGATTGTGATAAGTTTTTACTTTGTTTGTACGTTTTTGGTTTGAACTGTGCAATTGTTTCGTTTTCTAAACTGTGTTAATTCTTGATTCTTTGGATTTTTACTTTTGATTCTTTGAGTGTTTGGCCTTGTTTGAGGACAAACAAATTCAAGTTGGGGAGAGTTGTTAAGTGCCAAAATGTAGTTATTTTGTGTTTGTAAATAGTGGCACTTATCGATACTTTTTGTTAATACCGTTCGAATAATACCCCGTTTTGTGTATAAATACGTATACTTTGTGAATAGATGTATTTTCATATACTTTTATACTTTTTGATAGTTTCTATTCATTTTGTAGGTATTGAGGCGTATTTGGAGCATGAGCAATAACGTGGCGAAGACACGGCTTCAAACGCGCAAGTTTGAGCGGCGGAATCAATTCATTCGGCGAATAAAGCTCAAAACCCAAGAATAATAAATCACCAATTTGGTTGATATGTTGTCATTGTTATATGGGAAATTGAACAAGTTTTCCAACGCTTCGAACCGGGCGCAAATCGGAGTTACGGTTCTCAAGATATGGCAAAAATAAGATTTCAATTTTCTGTTGAGCGGGCTAAGCGGGCTTGACCGCGCTAAGCGCGGTCTGGGAGCATTTTTGACACGTTTGGCAGAAAGTTGGGCGCTTAGCGCGGGTTTTTGGCGCTAAGCGCGCTCTGGCGGTTTAGGAAAAATAAAGGACAGCCCGCTTAGCGCGGTGGGAACGCTTAGCGCGGTCTACGACTTTCAGATTTGCATATATGTTGTAAAATCACATTTTTTAGGGTTTTTATCACCTCTTCTTGACAAGTTGAGTTCTGATCCTTTCTTGGTGGTTTAGAGGTTTAGGAAACACCATTGGGTGCGACGTCATGTGGATTGATCATGAATCTGTCTCGATTTCATTGTACTGGTGAGATCTTTCTGGTTCATCTTCTCTCTTCCCTTTGTTTCTTTCCAATGGTGGGTGTTGTATGTATGTTTCTACTCTTATTGTATGTATATTTGTGGATCTTGGGATCGTTTATATATTCGCTTTACAAATCATCATTATTGTTGTTCTTGATCTTTTTGCTTAAATGCTCTGGATTTGTGTTGTTGCAGACATTGGGCATCATAGATCTTGATTAGGAATGATAACTGTTAGTTTCTGGATTGCAGACATGGATTTGGGACTAACAATCGTAATGGGTATCGAGTCTAATGCCTCCGTGTTGTTTGTGTCGGTGGAGAAATCGCTGATGTGAATAGTACGGTTGAGCTTTCGTCGGTGTTGCAGACATGGGCACCGATGTGGCATCTCGAATGATGCCTGGTGATGTTGATGCGTATTGTGAGTGTCGAGCGATAGATCTTCAGATTTAAGTATTCGACGGGTAGCACGAAATGCAATTCCATAACTATTTCTCTTAGACTATTGAGATTGTTTATCTGCTTTTATTTACTTTTCCCGCATTTACCTTTCCGCACCCCAATCATGAAACTTAGAACGTGAGATAGTCGAACGGCAGTTTTTCTCAACCAATCTTTGTGGACACGATAATTCCCGGATAAATATTTCCAAATCTTTTGTTGCTTGCCGCTCTACCGCTCCAACACTTTTCTCTACTCATTTTCAGATTCTTAAGACCCTCAGTCACATGCCAATTCAAACCTTTCATGCAATATTGTAACTTATAAAGGTTCTTCCAAAACTGTTCCATTGGGTTACCTTGATCAAGGTGTACCCAGTTTGCCCTTAAGACTTGAAGAAAATCAGTATGTTCAGCATCACAGTTTAGGAATTTAAAACGATGTTTAATTTTCTTCACTGTCTGAATAATATCCAACTTAATTCTCAGAGGAGAATGATCAGATATATTGGGGTTAAGCACTTCAACACTACTTTTAGGAAACCTTCTATGCCATTCAGCATTCACAAGAGCCCTATCAATTCTGGAACTAATAGGATTAGCAGCCTGTTTATTTGACCAAGTAAACCAAGCTCCAATTGTTTCATGTTCTGAAAGATTGCTAGTATTCATCATATCCTCCATGTCAATATATTCAGCCAAGTGTGTCTCATTTCCACCAATTCTATCACCCACTTTCAGGATGTTGTTAAAGTCTCCTACAACCATCCAAGGGCCCTGCAGATGTGCATTAATTCTATTGATGTCATGCCATAAAATCCTTCTATTATTTAGTTGATTGTGTGCATATACAGTGGTGAGGTGATGAGAAAAAACACCATCCTTGGTATAGACAATACTATGAATTAGCTGATCAGTTTTCTCACTAGGGATGATACTCCACATATTAGGATCCCATACTAACCAGATCCTCCCATTCACATGGTGATCATAGTTATCACTGTAAGTCCAGTTCAATCCCAGTTTCTTCCTGATAGATTCACTATTACTTGCCTTGACCCTAGTTACTAGTAAAGCTAGACAGCTAACCTGCATTTTCTTGAGGTGGACTCCGACCTCCAGGCATCTAGCCGTTCTATTGAGTCCTCGCACATTCCAACAAATCATGTAACACCCTCAATCTGAGAGCTCTCTCCTACCAGAAGTCCTTCAAATCCATTCCTGGTTTCAACCCTTACTTCTGTAGGTTCCTTACCTTTCCTACCTTTACTTTGGATGATTGTCCATGGTACTTCTACATTCTTCGCTTGGTCAGCAAGTTTGCTCACTTCATCTGAGTTTTTAGGTTGCTCAGCAGGTTTACTCACTTCATCTAAATTTTTAGGTTGCTCAGGTGGTTTCTTCTGCTCCCATACCCGTGGTGGTTCTCTCTTTTGCTTACCTCCATCCATCTTTTGTTTACATTCATGCCCAACCTTGTTATAACTTTTGCAAAAAGACGGTCTCCACTCGTATTCCACCTGTTGAATCATTTTCTCACCCTGCGGATTTTTGATTGTGATATGTTGTCGTAATTCCTGAGTAACATCCACTTCAATGAGCACACGAGCATATGATACCCGGAGCTTTTTTGCTGTACATTCATCCGTCATGATGGGCTTTCCAATTGCACTAGCAATTTTGCCAATACTCTGATCCCCCCAACAGTACAGTGGAAGCTGAGGGAACATCACCCAAATAGGTAGCACCCTCAAAATGTCATCCTGCAGTGTGAACTTCGGGTTCCATTCGTGGAGCAAAATTGGTTTCTTGAATATAGACTACGGTCCTCTCATGAATACTGCATCTCTATCAGCTCTATCCTTTAAACAAATAATGAAGTAGCCCTCTTCATTATAGTATAGATCTGGTAATGTCACGAAATTCCACGTTGTGGTCATGAATTTCTTGATTGCATTCATCGACAATTCATTGCCAATAGCATACATAATCAGAGCATTTTTCCAGAATTCCATCTTTGATGCCACATCTGTTTCCTCAAGTTGAACTTCAATATCTCCATTAATGATGAGTGGCGCCGTATATGACAGTTCACTACCATTCGAAGGTAGTCGATTTCCTTTAATCACATCCACCCACAACTTTGGATTCTGGTCAGCGTCTATCACCGTCTCATCAGCTTTGCCTTCCATGTTTGGTATCTCCTTTATTGTTTCCATTGTTTTCCCCTCAGTTCCAGATTTACTCGTAGTGCCTATGAAACCTTGTCCACTTGGGATTGGTGTTGACGAGAACACCCTCACACTCGCCGGTGGAGTCATCGCCGCCTTTTTCTTCGGCCGGCCACGCCCCATGTCCAATCCAAAGGATAGATCCAAACCTAGATCCCCTCTGCCGTGGTCCCTAACCCTAAGGTTAGGAGTTTAAACCAACACCAAAGGTTCACCGTGAGTGTTTCTATCCCTGTCCTTCAGTACGCGCGTCACCGGAAGCTCAAATGTCGGAAATCGCTAAATAGCAATCGGAAATCGCCAGAGCCAATCATAAATCTAATAACATTTAATTAACATATTTATATTTATTAATTATGAAAACAATAACTATTAATGCTAATAACAATAACAGTAACTATTATAACTTAGCTAAGGCAATTACATAACAAATAGCAACACGCAGCCTAGTGGTAATGTTGTTGGTCATTTATGCTTTGTGTCTTGGGTTCAAGACTCCATGGGACCAAGTTTTTGAGCTGAGGTGGCGTGAAAAAGGTTCAAAATTAAACTTCTGAAATTTTACGAGGCACTTCTTGAAACTTTTTTTTTTGGCAGAGGGATTTTTCAACTACACCCCATATGGCAGGGGGCAAAATAGGTATTAACCCTATATAAAAAAATTAAAAATACCTAAATATCTATGATTTATATTTTCATGCAGGTATGTATCCTACTGAAGATTCAAGTCGCAGATGATGTCCTCCATTTGTTAATTTTCAGTGTGGTACCATCAGATTATAAAGCGTTATAATGACCACATACACCAAGGGCAACAGCAGTCAGGCACGTTGACATGTCGGACTAGAACACATATTTCTTCCTCCAAAACAGGTTCAAAAAGGCTAGTCAAGAAATGCAGTCTGAAGTTTCTTGTAGATTAGCTCTTTGGATTGGTTGCATTTTGGAAAACAACAACATTGTAGCGGGGAAAATCTGAGATTGAAGCCATTAATTGACTCGACTCAATATTTCAGTGAAAGTCGCCACCGCGCTTTATTATTTCCAGAGGAAAAGGGAAAAGAACAAAGAAAACCCAAAGTTTGTTTTTAAAACAAAAAGAAGAGATCTTAGGTACGAGTGTTGATTATACAAGGGGAAGGTTTTAAGCACCCCTCATATTTGTGGTATTCCACATGAACGTTTTTGAAAATCTGTGTCATGTGTGTGCTAAAAAAAGGGTTTGTTTTATTTGTAAGATAAGCTCGGCAAAGCATTAAGCTTTGTGCCTACATACCTCCTCAGTGCAATGGAGAAGTCAGAGCTAATGTAGTTCCTCTTAAAAGGGAAAACATTTTAAAAACGAATAAACACGTTATCGTCGTCGGAGAGAAATACTCAGCCATTGATCGTGAGCATGAGAACAAATGATTTCTTTGCATCGCAAATGAAAGAAGGCTCAAACTCGGATAAAATCAACGAGTATGCCACTAGCTCTCTCACGCGGAAAAGACCTCATTATATCAATCAATTTCAAAATCGTGGGGTATCGCAACTCGTTACAACAATTAGTCGTGTCTCAACTTTTTAAGAAAAGGCCACTGAGGGCAAAAGATATTTTTTAAAGAAAGGTTTTAAAAGAGGTTTTACAAACATAAGAAGATTTCGGAAAAAGGGAGAAGATTTTGAAAATCTAAGAAGGGGAGGAGATGAAGAGGCTATCCTAGTGCATAAAGTAAAAGCTAAGAAAAGAAACGGTCTAACCGAAATAAAAAGCCAACACTTGACATTAAGATTCAAGGTAGATTTCCCATCCTTTGGAATATCAATACTAAACCAACACATTACCACTTGGGGATCCAGAAGAACTAATTATCTTAGCACCACTTCGCATTGAGCACATTAAAATTCTGATGAAAATCGGGCAGAGTAACGGCTGTTTTTGGGTAAAATCCTTATATCAATGCCTTGGAATTAACCATCAAGGACTTTCAAGGAAATACCTGCATACACAAACAGACAACAATCCAATGCCAGACAGACAGAACAATCATAGAGTAATAACCGAATAAGGGTCCAGAGGTACTAAGTCTAACAAGTCCAAATCTCGAAAATGCTCGGGATAGTAACCAATAGTCCAAAAGAGAGCCTTATGTGTTTTTTAGATTTTTGTTGTTTATTAGTATTTTAACACAAAAGTAAAGTATGGTCCAAGTGGACAAAAAGAAAATAGCGGAAACATAAACAAAACGTCCAAATGGACAAAGAGAAAATAGAGGAATATAAACGTCCAAATGGACAAAGAGAAAATGGCGGAAACATAAACATGATGAAATGATAAAATAAAGCATAAAGCGAGAAATAAAGAGCAATATAATAAAAGTGCGGAAATTAAAGTCAATTGTTAGATGTTAAAGATAACCATCTTGAAACTTGTCAAGTATGTTATCAAAGTTAGTAAGAAAGATCGATGGTGAGTGAAGGATGTTCTTGGATTTAAATTCAATGGGAATTTATCAAAAGCTTGATAAAATCATAGCGACTACACGATAAACTTCCATAAGTCTTAAATCAACCGCATACAATTCTCTTCCATGTTTGATCTTTTTTTGATTCGGGACACGAAATATTGCGCTATGTTAAGCAGATCGCCAAGTGATTTATGTAGAAATCACCCTACAACGAGGCCGGTCAAAACTTTATGTGCTAATGCATGCGAGAGAAGCGATATGTAGATCACTCTCCGAAATCAATACCGCACGAAAAGAAAATAGTAACGATCTAGTCTTTACCAAGAATCCATAAGAATTCTCAAGGTATCAAAGACTTTCATCGTTCAAAAGAAAAAAAGAGAAGAAGAAGAATAAAAATGCATAAAGTAAAATTAACTCACACTATCATTAATATCATTCATTTAATACTATGGATTTGGTCATTTCAAATCTATCAACATCTTAGATCCAATGATATTAATGAAGTGGAGGAAGAAGGAAGCCAAAACAAGCATAAAAAAGCAAAAAAAAAACATTATGCCTCAGTGGAAATCGATTTACCTGTGTGGGAAATCGATTTCCTGAGTGCAGGTTTTCAAATCTGGCACAAAAAACAGAGTGGAAATCGGTTTCCCTCTGGAGGAAATCGATTTCCTGCGCACAGTTTTCAAAAAAACAGCATTATGAAGCATAAAACTTGATTTAAACAAACATACAAACACCTTATGATCACATATCAATTGGAGCACGAATTTTCCATCAATTCACCATCAAATAGGACCAATGTAGCATCAAAGATGCATCAAACACAAGCACAAAAGAATCACATTATAATAGATGAAAAAGGATGAAGAAAATTACCAAATCTTGAACAAAACTTAGATCTACTTCAAGAATCACCAACACAAATCTTGATCTCTCAACAATTGAAGAAAAATGAGTGAAATGGATTGTGGTTTAGCTCAAAGTTTGTGAGGTTCAAGATGTGACTCATAAACTTTATGAAAGAATAAGAGCTTTGGTGAATTTGGTAGGGATGATGAGAGAAATTGCAAGGATTTTGTTGGCTTTCCAAGCTTGTGAAATGAGGGAGTAGAGACCTCTATTTATAGGATTGGAGCAAGAGTAGTGGCAATTTGGTCTTTTTGAATTTGGTAATTAATTTGTGCTTAATTGGTGTTTAAATGGTAAAATGAGGTTAAAATGGATTTAATGAAGGGAATTAATTTTGGTGAGGTGGAAAATTGGTAAAATGACAAAAATGATCAAAGAAAATAGGTGCCAAAATGATTTCATGCTTCCCTCTTTATTTTTTTGAATTTCTCCCCAAGGAAATCGATTTCCCATATGGGTAAATCATTTCCATCTTCAAATTTTCAAAAAAAAAGTTTTCTTGCATTGTTTAGATTTTTGCCCGATCTTTTACCTGTAAAATATGAATAAAAGAGACAAAATACATATTTTTGGATTTTGGTTAGTATAAAACAAATAAAAATCTAAAAGTGCTTGATGATTCCCCTCAGAGATAAACATAGTATCAAGAATGGAGCTTCACAATGGTGCTTTTGATTGATGATTAAACTACAACCAACGTATGATCTTAGGGTCAAAATTGGGGTATCACAAACATGAAGAAGTGTTCAAAGTGTTCAAGATTTATCTAACTTGCTTAAGTTGTATGAAGGTGCAGAAGGGACACATGTTGGACACGTTACTACAACATCTGGGTCTTGCGCATTAGGACTTTGTTGTTGCGTTTTGGAAGATTCTCTGATCAAAGATTGGATCAAATTTTATTGTTATTGATTAACAATATGTTTAAGTGATTTGTTTGACAGTTGGAAGAAGATTTATTCATATTTAAATGGAGATTTAATTTTGAATTTAAATTGAAACAAATCATATCTTGTTGGAAAGATTTAAGGAACAAATAATATCCAACAGATTCTGCATTACTTATGGACGAAATCAAATCAAATATCCATGAAAAAAATTCCAGAATCATTACTATATAAGAAGCTCAAACCTACATTAGAATTCAAGCATTCACACTAAAGATATTGAAGCGTTAGGTTTACAAGAAAGTCCTTGTTATATTTATGTACACCGCTATGTTTCAGTAGCTTGGCATAGTAGGTTTGTCTAGTTGATTTGTAAGATTCAACACCACTAATAGTTGTGATAGATGTTTATTACTAGGTTTTAGTGATTGAAAGCCTAAATATGTGGGTTAGTGTTTGAGAGAAAGTGAGAGAGTGTCTCATATTTAAGGGGATTCCTAAATAGAGGGTGTCTCATATCAAAGTCCGTCACTGACATATCTCCCCCTATATATCTCGGATTATTGATAAACTTCACCAACTGGGCTTTCTGATACTGAGCCTCATCATAGAGGTCCTTTTTATTGTATATGCAAAAGTGATTCTCCAGCAGAAAGTGACCCTCTCTCGAATACTTAAATAACAATTCTACACATTTTCCCTTTGCTTCATCACCGACATTGCAAATTGCAGCATAGGCTTTAGGGCTGACAGGGGTTACCAAAAAGAACCATTCTTCAAAGAGCGAAAGCTTTCGAAGAGGTTTGAACCTATGAATAGTCTATTTGAGGTAGAGAAATCATTTACCCATAGTCTGTGACATCAGGTAATGAAGGAATTTCAAGAGATGAATGAAGAAGAACACAGAATTTCTTCTAATAACATACCCACATCAATATTGGTAGACTTTCATGAACACCCAACAAGTAAGGTGGAGTTGCATAGAATCCATTTCCAAATATTTCAGAATCTCTATCTCAAAAATGGTGAAGGGAAGACGAAGACCCATGGTAGAGAAAACACATTCATAAAAAGGAATAATGCAACTACTATACTTGTCACATATTCTTTCATCCTCAGAAAGACTCAAAGTTCCTTAATCAGAAGATAAGCCAAATTTTGTAAAAGTATAGTCAAGACCACCTGGTTTAGCAAAAATAGAAACAATGGAAGACTAAACTAGATCCAACTAAGAAGATGGAGTACCCTTCTGGGATGTAGATCCTCTCCTTCTCTTTCTCTCATGCTTTGATACTGCTACAATCCTGACCATTCATTTGTCTTATTTATTTGTATTTTATGAACATTATTTTTCTATGTAGATCTATCAACTATTAGATCATAAAAAGGAGGGATGGCTGATTTGAAAAAACAGGAGAGGATCCATTCTCACCCTTCTGGGACTTATGAACAGTTTTTGTGATTTTTTATGCATATTGCTATAACTTTGAAGTTGCAGGAAAACAAAATGCTAACGAATGAAATGACTATTAAATCGGACAAGGAAGACTCATAAAACAAAAGAGAATATTTATTCCCTTAAAATAAAGATATATTCTGGAATACAAAAAGATCTCACTGAATATGTCTAATCATTCACACGCAACACTTAAGAGTTTCGTTTCCCAAGAATTATAATAATGATATCTATGAAAAGACGCGTGAAGCATATCGCATAAAATGCATGGTTCCTTAAGTACTTGAACGATTCTTATTCATCTATCTTAAATTGATCAAAGGGTGGTCAGCATCCGAGGATGCAATATCAAACCCCTGCCTTCTTTAACCATTAACAAAGTCTAGGGTAAAACTGTTATAGGCCGACTAGATCAATCCTGGATCTTTTTTAGTCAAACCAAATCAACCCCGGCTAACCATTAAGAAGCAGCCCCACTTCTTCTAGAGTTTTCCCAGTATTCAAAAATTGTCCTTCTTATGATCTGAGAGATCTCAACTGCATAATACATTCAATGAATCTCCGCAAATGACGACTGACAAATATCTAGATTATTCTCTCTCTCTCTCTCTCTCTCTCTCTCTCTCTCTCTCTCTCTCTCTCTCTCTCTCTCTCTCTCTCTCTCTCTCTCTCTCTATATATATATATATATATATATATATATATATATATATATATATATATATATATATATGTATATAAAAGAAAATAATATATAAGAAAATTCATGATTTAAAAATAAAAATCATTTGCCTCTACTATTTATCATAGAGTTATTAGTTTATAATCAATATTTTATTCTATTTTATTAGTTTATAATATCTATGATATAGTTCAATTTTTTATTTTAAAATTATAATATATTATTTATAAATATAAAATATGTATTTCTTTTAAAATAATAAATTATTTTGGTTAAGCTATTTTATTTTTCTTTCATTTCATATTTATTAGATTTGGAAGCAAATACGCGAATACATCAGTAACCCGTACGAATACACATATATCCATGAGTTTAAATGAAACTACCATATCAATATTTTGGCGTAGTCACGAGTTTAAGGAAATTATATAAAAGAATATTACACCTTTCATTTACCTTCCCACTATAACTTTCTCTAAACCCATACTCAACATTTTCAATCAAAATATTTTAATTAATAAAATTCAAATATTTCTCTTACTTTACCTTCTACATTTTATGAGGGGAATAATTAAAAGATTTATTTTAATACTTAAAACAGTTTAATTTACCTTCTACAATTAATGATTGTTTTTAAATATTTTATCATTCACTATCATAATAGTCATTTAAAGAGTTTGGTAGTAAGTGATTTTAAGGCCAATAATTTTTGTGACAGAATAAACTTAGCCAACATTCTCATTTAAGTAAATGGTTTTATAACAGATCATTTTTAATAAATATTTTTTACAATTTTGGATTTTTAAAAAAATTAAGATATAAGAAAATTTAGGCTTCTAAAATTAAATTAATAATATATTTTAAGTTAGTTTTAGTGTATAAAATGTGATGCAAAAATAAGATTATGTTTTAATAAAACTTTTGTCCACGGGAACATGAAGTTATTGATCAAAATATTGATTATTAACGAGACATGAAGTTACTGATCAAAATATTAATTATTAACGGGACATGAAGTTATTAATCAAAATATTGATTATTAACGGGACATGAAGTTACTGATCAAAATATTGATTATTAATGGGAAATGAAGATACTAATCAAAATATTTTTTAAGGTACACGGGAACATGAAGTTATTGATCAAAGTAATATTTGTACATGGGAACATGAAGTTATTGATCAAAATATTGATTATTAACGGAACATGAAGTTACTGATCAAAATATTTTTTATTAATTATACATTTAATTATTATTTTTTCACGGGTAACCAGATATTTTTCTATTAAAAAATATATCTGAAATAAATGTGCGTCCCGTACCAGAACCCGTGCAAACGTACGGGTTTGTTACTAGTATACATACATACATACATATATATATATATATATATATATATATATATATATATATATATATATATATATATATATATATATATATATTAGGCGTCAAATTCAAGTACAATTTATAAATAAATTTTCATTTCACTATTCTTCTTCATATACTAACTTGAGTTTTAGAGTGCTAACCTTACAGGGTCCCCCATTCCATTATGTTGGAAGCTATAATCCGTGTTCACCGTCGATAACCTTCTCATTCCTGGTTTCAAAACGAAACAATTCCAATTTTTAGAAATAGGTTTAAGATCTCACAACTTATATAAAACAAATATTGGGCAACCAACCACACCTAGTATTCCAAATATCAACAATTAGTTGTATGCAACTATCATCTAGAGTTCAAACCATTATAAACTTGAATGGCCTAGATAAGTAAAACCTTACGTTATCACAATGGTGAATAATAGTGTAAAGATCTGACTGATTCTTTATAAAGGTGAAGTCATTGACCGTGTTCCAATTATTTATCCAACTTTGATTATAAATGGTTTTGTCAAGCCTGACAGAAGAGTAAGCACCGATTTTCCTCCCATTGGTCCAAGTATGATATTTACTAGCAGTATCAAAATGAATAAGCTCATTTTGATTCGTCTAACTAACAACCTCATCGGTAGAAGTTTTTTGGAGAACACTTATTAAATTTCTCGTGGGAACCAATAACTGTATTGGAATCTCTTATCATGCACTAAGTTCCAGGATTGGCTTGTTGAAGATTGGTAAGTTCATTACAAAATTGTCATCGAATTACATGGGAATTACGTGCACATATAATTGCAATAAAGAACTCAGTTTGATCCACTTCTATAGAAAAATTACATGTTGGTCAGACAAACTCAACACATATATATTGTACAAAAAACCATATGTTTAAATCACGTTTTTGTCTAAAATTTAATGCAAGTCTCTTAAGACTGATTTGTTTAAGATACTCAGTAGGGAAGTGATCACAAATATCAGGCTAGTATCGAAGTTTCATACTCCTTTAGCATGCCAATAAAAGGATTTCATTAAGTGGTGTTGTATTTATCCTACATGGATTGGATGTTTATTTCCATTCTAGGATGAGTTAGGTTATGCCTTCCCCTACCTTTTTTTTACCAAAGTAAAATCTCCTTTATGTGACTCAGGAGGATTATCTTCATCGCCCTCATATGTTATTATTCTTCTCCAAATTTGCAAACCATCACATGGATATCTCACGAAACGCTCACCACTATTTTCCATAAATACAAGATCAAGATCATGTTGCACTATTGTATCATCAGTCATCTCTTTCTCAATTACCAAATTTCCATTTAAATCATTAGCAATCTCTACTAATATTTCTTCTTCAGTCACAGATCTTGTTTATGATAAATGCCCTTCATTAGAATTAACCTCGATATATGCTTGAATGGCTACAACTATAACACCCCAAATCTACCACACAGTTTAATAGGAAAATCAGAGTGCAAAATCTCGAAACAAGCAACACATTTTAGGCGTCACATATTCAACTTAAACAAATCACAAATCATGCTCATAAAACATGGATACATAACACTTATATCGGAGGAAACTCATTGTTCATTAAACATTTAAAATCCAAACAATTTCATAACATCGCAGCGGAAATCAGATAACAACATAAATCCAAATCATATATCCTTGCCAACATGGCACAATGTATCCAACATGTCTCAACAAGACATAACAACAAAATCCAACAAGAGATAATCAACATAAATCAAGATACAAGCAAGTATCGCAAACATTCACCCGAGTGCTACGTATCAGAGCATCGACACATCTACTCGAGCTATAAGGTAAACGGCTACATCGCGTCATTACCTGCACGTTACCAACAAAGGGTAACATTCAAACAGAAGGGGTAAGATATCATTCACTATAAACAAACGTATCATAATATTCAAAGCATGGTAAAGATCATACATATATCACCACTTCTCATCACATAGCATCTTACAAAACGGAAATCATGTCAATAATCAATTATGACGACATACCTAGTTCACAGTTATAATACCAATGCATCACAATAACATCTCATCATCACGTCACAACAAACATCTCATCATCTCAACAATTCAAACACAAATCAATGCAATCTAAATGCAATTCAAATGCGACTCGACTTATGCAAATGCATGTGGTACCATTTGGAGTAAAACTCCCACCGTCTCAAAATTTGCCATTGGGCACACCATCACTATGTGCCATTAAGGCCACCGTCTCATTATGCAATGGATGTGACTCAATGAACACGACATCAACACAAACACAACACACATCACAAACATCGACTAAAAATTATTACTTTATAGTAATTCATCACTTCATAATCACGTCTCTATGTTGTAACATCATACAACAATACATCACTTCACATTCACATCGCTATGTTGTAACATCATACAACAATACATCACTTCACACCAACAATCACAACATCAAACATTTTCATTTAGAGAAAGCTTCAAGAAGGTTTCCAAAGGATTTTCAAATCATATTCATTAGAAAGACATCAATTAAAGCTTCACGGAGGTTCAAACGGAACTTAAAAAGGAGTTACGGATCAAAATATACATCATGTCAAAGTTACAAAAAGTTTTTTACAGCAGGGTCCGCTTAGCGACCCTCCAGCGCGCTAGATGAAGTTCAATTTTCCACTAGCCAGCTTGAAGCGCGCTTCTACAAACTAAAAACATAAGCAAACCAAAATCTGAGCTCTGCTTAGCGGACCAGCTCCGCTTAGCGAGCTCAATTATTTTTTCAAAAACAAACAGCATTCGCTTAGTGCCCTCGAGCCCGATTAGCGGACATGCGATTTTGCAGAAAAATAACAGCAAACACAAAACTGCGAAATCACACACCCACCACCCAAAAATCATTCCAAGCAGCAATTAAACACATATAAACACATCAGCAACCATCATTCTTCATCAATCATTAATCAAAATATGTTTTCAACCAAAAATTCATGCAATTTCATCATAAACCTAGGGTTTCTACAACATTCAATCCATAGTTTCTACATACAATCCAACCCACCCTAAACATCATCCTTACCTTAGGTTTTGGATTGAAGACAACTCTAGCTTCAATCTTGGATTCTCCTCTTCTCTTCACTCTTATCTTCTTTCTCTATTTTCCTCAAATGAGATTCTAACTTCTATTTCTCTAAAACCCTTGTTTTGTTAAACCTTCACTAAACCTCAAATTACTAATGGGCTCTATTTAGCACCTCTCAATTACTAATACCGACTTAGGCCCAATAACTCATAACACTTACTAACTTATATTATTTACTAATAATTCTCAAATAAACTAACAAAAAAATCAATTAAGCATATAATTAACACATAACTCACACAATGCACATAACATAAATAATTAAAGTAAAAACGGGCATTACAACAACAAAGTCATCATTCTCAATGAAAATCATAAGGATATGATTTCCTTGTTATTCAAATATACAGAGTCTTCAATCAATATGTCATTCACTATGACATTTACATATTCATCATTCTCTATGCCCTTCACATTGTCATTAACTAGTATAACTTGTTTAGCCTTTTTAGGGATGTATCTTGTAAATTATTTAATTAGAGGTTTCTCAGTATTATTTTCTTTCAACTTCCAACATTTATCAATATTATGACCAACACACACACATTGATCACAAAAAAGTAAAATCTCGTATTCCGATTCAACAAAGAATGCATAACCCTCTCGTTCCACAAAATATACGATCATGGAAAGTATTAGACATTTTAAGGTCTATTTGCACACGCGCAAAATGCCCCTAAGTTATTTTTATAGTAAGCTCATCAATTGATAAATGGGTATCGATGCTAGAAGCAGCTGCAAATAAAGTAGCTGGTTCCTAATACTCTAAGGGAAAATCGTGCATCCTCAGCCACACTTGAGCAACTGTAATCTTTAAATTTTCAGATCTAAAATATCCATGTAGACAAACACATGAGCGAGGGCTTAACATTCCATGTCCATACACTCCAATTTTTTTTTGAAATCCTCTCTTAATTTGAATAAAAAATCAAAACAGTCACGTCCTAAATGAGTTAAATCCCATATAATTTGGATGCCTTCAAAGATTTCTTACCTTTACTTGTGATTAGTTTCCCATGTAAATTATTCTTGTAGCTTTAGATTCATGCTTTGTAAGCCTCTTCATGTATCTTGATCAAGAAATGATTACGTTTAAGAGAAGGCTTCGAAAAATAAGAAACAGGTATGTCCCATGCATTTTAAAGAGCTTGTGCAAAGGATTTCTTTTGTAATTGTGATTGGGATGGAGACATAGGAGTTGTTCGAGGAAGAAAAGTCGGCCATGGATAGTCTCTATGCTGGTGGCTTACACCAGAGGATCCCGTGCAGATTAGGTTTTCATTCAAACTGTGTCAGATTATCTAAAAAACCATTTACTCCTTAGTTTAAAAATAACACTTCTTCCATTCTAAATCATTTACCTTTTTGTAAAATAAATTGTTCCAAAATGGTTAATCTAATTTAATTATCTACTATTATCATCTCAATTAATAATGAAGGTAAAATCATAATATCATGTATAGTAACTATTTTAGGTTGGCCACAAGCCCAAATAGGAGGGCTCAATTGTGAAGCCTCTCTAATGACCAGACACTTGATCTCAACTACTAAAACATTGCATGTGGCCAGATATGATCATACAACTTCCTGGATCTCATGCCAGGCTAGATAGAAGAAATTTTAAGCGTCTTCCATATATAAACCCGAAGACGCGTATTCCGAAGCGTCTTCCATAGAATCTCTCTCCTGTAAAAAGAAATAGCTTGTTACCTAAAGAAACATATTTCTTATTACACCTAAGAATATTGGCTTCATCTGTTGGAATCATATTCAAGTCCCTCAAGTTCTTATGAAAACCAATGTATTTTCATTGCTTATCTGCTTCAATCAATATTTTTTTTGTTCCTACATTTAGTCAATCTTACATGAATCACGACAACCTCCAAGTCCACTAAACTAATCTCCCAACGTAATCTCGTTGTTATTGAGGTAGTTGTTAACGTTCCCAATCCAGTATGAGATGTTTCACCTCTTCTAACAGTAAAAATTAATCTAGTTGTGTTGACTTCTCCTATCATTCTAAATCCTTTTGACTTTTCAACCTTGTCGATAACTACTAAAAGGACAATCCTCCAAACAACTTCCACTACAACCTGCGATCCCTGAACAAGATATACTCTAGATCTTTCATCAACACAAATTCAACCTAGTCATGAAAAGAGCACATGAACTAGCAACACACGTTCATTGGAGGTAATACTCCCCTGAGTGGATGAAAGCCGAAAGTGTGCTCCCTCTAAAGACTATCCCATGCACTAACTAGTAGCACACGTCAATTGTAGAACCACGCCACATCCCAACCTCGTTGATACCATCTCTTAGAGTTGAGACACTCCTGGGTCACCATATTTCTTCTGGTATCAAGAGTGTCAATCTCATCTACCTGACTCTAGAGGAAGAAGAGGTAGACTTACTCTATTGGGAGAATTACATCATCGCCAATCCCCACCACATCGGTCTTGAAGGGGATGAAAACATGATGAAGGAAGGAAAACTCTTGACCAAAGGAGGAACCCTCTAAAGTTAGTGAGCTACAACAAAATAGAAAGTCTAGACAAAAACATCAAACATGTGGATACTATGTTTGATTATCACCATGCACAGGATGCAATAAAGTGTAAATTGTCCATTCTAACTGTTAAAGGAGACGCCATGACGTGGTTCAAAGCCCTGATTAATTATCACACAAACTCCTGGAAAGAGATTTGTAACTCATTTACTGCCTAATTTACTGCTCGGAAATGACAACCTACGATAATTGTCGTCCTTAGTCGGATTCAAAAGAAAAGAGAAACTCTACAAGAATATATAGGCTAATTCACTAAGGTGGACATAGAGGTAGAAGGGACGAATGATAAGTTAAAGTGTTGGATATCCAAGAAAGGACTGAGAGTATACTTTATGTATCACAAGAAATTAGGGCTAAAAGAAGCTTAGAGCTTAAACGACCTTCAACCTAAGCCCAACCTTACATTAAGTACGAGGAGAAACTCCAAGCTAAGGAAATGGAAAAGGGTCATTGGCTAGGGATGACAAGAAATAACCAATTGGCTAAAAGGGACCTTAATTGGTTTCAGGATGAAGGAAATAAAAAACCCCGTGCCAGGTTCTCATCTTACAACCTCTAAACACATCACGGGAAAATAATGTGTAGGGATCTGCCAAGACCAACTTTAAGGAAGTCAGGATAAGAAACCCTTACCCTGTAAAGGAATCAACTAGGACGAATAAGAAAAAGTTTTGCAATTTCCACAAGGGCCATGGGCACAACATAGATGAATGTGTGCATTTTAAAATCACGATCAAGGAGCTAATACAAATTAAAGATTAACTCGGTATACCCAAGAGGACAAACAAAAAGATAATCGTGGAAGAAAGAAATAGTGTAATGGACGTGGTGAATCACCAAAAAATAATTCTTCTCCATGTCAAGAGAAGTCGTCCCCCGAGAATAAAACCGAAGTTGTGAATGAAAGCAATGAAAGAAAGGACAACAGTGACAAAGAGGAAGAAAACCAAAGGGGAAAGCATTAATATATAGCGTCCATCACTAGAGGTCTTCCTCGATCAAATAACACATATAAAAAGACAATCAAAAGAAGGATTATCGAGTTAATGTCAGTTAGTAGAAAGGGATGGACGATCCTATAGGAGAAATAAGAGAGACTCATCCTTGAATTCAAGGATAGCGAGAAAGTGGGCAGTATTCCGAACGAAATATTTTCCTCTAGTGATAATGGTAACTATGACCAACTTCCATATGTTGAGAATTCTCATTGACAAAGGAAACTCGTGTGACATCTCGTACTCGAAGCTCTTCCAGAAGCTCTAGCTGAAAAGAGAAAGATTGTCACCCTATGTAGGCTCTGACCTGCAAACTTTCAAAGGAACATAATGACCCACCCTTAAGGATATATATATATATATATAGTTGATGGTTACTCTCTGGAAAGGCGTAGATGTCAGGTGGTAGACCTTCATCTTTGTATTTTCATGCAAAAGCCTTTACAATTACACTAAAGGAATACCCTTGGCACGACACTCAATATTGTGGCCTCATCAATTCATTTAAAGTTGAAATACCACAGCGTCCATGACAATCCTGTGACAATATGCATCGACATATCTAGAATCCAACTACATAAAGCCTTATAGCACAAACATGCTCAACTCTAACTATCTATGAGAAATAAAACACACTAGAAGTAATTGTTGTTTGCCTCAACAAACAGTTGAAAGCAATGGCGACTAATCAACACAATGGAGGACCGACATCCCCTACATGTACAATATGAATTGTTCTAACTCGTTGAATGTATGTGACAACGACCAAATATAACATGAGTTCTATCTACAAGAAATGACATAGAACATGCAGGGAAAGCTAACCCAGGACTACCTGGATTAATAAACAACTCTAATTTTAATCTTTAAAGTGAAATCCCATATTATCATGTAGCCTTTACCTTCATTAATAAATAAAGTGTTCACTAAATTTCTTTTTTATTAACATATGAGTCGGACTCATCACCAAGATTCACCACCCTCTCATCTATATTTCGTCTTTTGAATATTCACCAAGATTTTATTGATCTTTTGAATATGTGATCCAAATTTCTTCTTTATTGTTCACGATGTATCTACTCTCTAGATTTAAGAACTTTGGATGAAAAAACTCCACTTGCCTCAAAGCATTTTTAAAATAAGCATGCAATACAAAATAACTATGTTCTAACGACTTTGCATACTCTCCGAATATGTCGATATTTTTGGATGACATATTCAAAAGATCATTTTGAACCTTTTTTCAGTTGTCTGAGGCTTCCTTCAAAGATGCCTCCAACTCCCTTATTGTCTAGCAAAAATAATCTAAAGCTCCATTAACATTAACAAGAACTCCTTTATTGTTATTAAGAATTTTGGTTGAGATTGGTTCTCTATATTCTTGCTAGAGGTAGGGGAAATAGCACGAAAGAAGTTTGGATTGTCAATCCTTATGTGTATGTTGGTGTGTAGGTTAGCTCTTTCTTGGCTTTCCATTTAAGTTCCCTTGTCTCGTTTCGTTTCTTTTGTATTGGGTTGCACCCCTTGTGCGTTTAATACAAGTGCTTATCGAGAAAAAAAAAAAAGAACGGCCTCAATGTCAGATAATGTCTTATAAAAATAAATCATCACAACATCTTTCGTCTTTATCTCTGAATTAGCAATTACACTTTATATATATATATATATATATATATATATATATATATATATATATATATATATATATATATATATATATATATATATATATATATATATATATATATATATATATATATATTCTAAGAAAATTTAACAAATATAAAAAATAGAATGATAAATTTATACAATTATTTATATTAATTGTTGAATTATTGTATATCACAAATATAAATTGAAGAACAGTAACTTTTTTTTTTTGGAATATTAATAGAAATTTTTTTTTGGAACACATATTGAAATTTTAAATATAATTTTATTACATTTAATTACATTTAGCTTTTTTTAATTATAGTATCTTAACATGTCCCTTAGGGCACATGTTAGTATGACCTTACTAATAATATTAATTAAATTATACTCTTGAGTATTATACAATATTTTGTTCAAATATGCAATTATTATTGAACCTAGAAAGTAATTGGAACATGCATAAACCACAAAAAAGATAGCAGGTGAGGTCCACATAAGTGCAGCCAAATCTGTTCACAGGTGAAGAAGGGTCCAAGTGGGTGTTGCTTATTTCCCATGACTGACTCGGTCGGGTCCACGCCATGAGCTTGTGTTGCCTGGCTCCTCAAATATTCAATATTGGTTTTGAAATGATGGCTCTTCAAAGACTTTAGAGTCAAACATCAGTATAGTGCATAACTGCATATATCCAGGCATTGCATGCTCCATGCTTTGTAATGCAACCTTATTATTCCATGAATTGTATTTATAAGGTTTTCTTTTATACACTGCTTTTTTGTTCATGTATATATTTATTGAAAAAACTAAAACATTATTTGATTATAGTACAAAAATAACACTCATCCCTTTGTAAGGATAATATATCCTAAATATAAGAATTTTATATGTTATTATTAGCACTCATCATGTATATTTATACATTAAATTTAATAGTATTCAATGTGAAAATATTTTAAAGAAGTAACATGCGCTGAAAAAGAAGAAGTTGAATATAGAAAGAGGGAAATATATCGGAGCAGGAAAATATCTATCTATATAAAATAATATCTCAAATTTTCTTTCAATACACTGAATTCACGTTAGATAAGTGTAATAATTTAATTAGTTGTGACTTTCTTTAAGTCTATTTGGTTTAATAGAAGTAAATGTGGATTTTATTTTAAAAGATTGTGCATGAATAGATGACAGGAGGGATGAATTTTAACGAAAAACGTGTAAAATTATATTTTTCTTTTTTATAATATTTAGTTTGAGATAATAAAAAATATTCACTGCTCACAAAATATATGAGGAATCTCTTTGTCCATTCATATATCTTTTTAGGAATTTCGGTGAATTTTTTTCGTATTCAGAATTCGGAGATTTAATTTATAGTTTTTGGTGTTTTCGAAGATTTCGGAGATGCATTTTTAAATATTTTAATATTTGATATTGAGATTTTTCGGATATGCATTTCTGAAGTAACCAATATTTATTAAAAAAATTAAAATCAAGGTGAATCAATTCTATTAATAGTATAATTAATTGTATTAATCAAGATATATAATTAAATATATATCATTATAACTAAAATATAATAATAATTTGTAAATACCGGTGATAAATATTTAAATCAACACATTATTCTTATATAAATTTAGTTAAAGAAAAAAATTAATATAAATTAAAAATTATAATACTAATAGGAAGATATTTTTAACATGATAATTTCATTAATTAACAACATTACTCTATTTTTTTTATTGATTAAAGGATTCTTCATTGCACCCTGATACCCTTGATACAAGTGAGTTCAAATTTATTCGAAACGCACCAAATACAATAATTACTTTTATAATTTTAAAAATAACTTATGACAAATAAATTATTTCATAATTTAAATTTTATTTAACCTCTTTAGTCCTTATTTATAACTTAATCTCTATTCCTTATTTAAAATAATTTGTATTTAAATTATTCTTTATTAATAATAACTCACTTTAATTGTATTACAACTATATTATAAATAAATATCTTTTCAAAATAATTAAAATATAATAAAAAAATTGAGATATTGGTTAATTCGGATATGCATATCCGAAAACTCCTGAAACTGAAATATTGTAATACTTCAGATATGCTTATTCAAAAACAACTAAAAAATTGGATTCGATCAAATATGCATATGCGAATGACATTTTGGGGTTTTCAAGGGTGTTTTTCACCCTATATGGGTGTACAAAGAGATTCTCAAATATCTGTTTATTAAAAGAAGGACTAATTAAATATATTTTTTTATAAAATGGAGGGCAAGCGCCCAAGGAAGAAAAACTAACCGAGGAACATAAATCTCCAACAAATCACAAATTAATAGAGGAACATAAATATCCAACAAATCACTCTCTAACAAGTGAATAATAAAATTTGGGAACGAATCAAAATTACACATAACTTCAAGAAGATCAATTCCACTTCTCGCTAAAGCATCTGCACATAAGTTCACTTCTCGATAAACATGACTAATAATTTTTTTTCAATCTTGGAGAAAATAAAATCTAATTTTGGTAATCAGATTTCTTCCCATGATATTACTAGATTTATTGGAACTAACGTCAGTCAACATTAATTTTAATAGTTCTAAATCTCAATTTTGTCGCAAGTTTTAAACCTTCATAAACTCTTCATAGTACCACTATATAGACACTGAAAACAATAATCTTCTTCACAAATCCTCCTAGCACACCCTCTAACTGCCTCTAATTATGCCTCCACAACCTGCATTCCCTTTATTGTCTCTAGCTTCATCAATATTCAGCTTGACCCATCCCAACAGAGGGGACTCCCATATGATTAATTTCACTTCTCTTTGGAAGTTCAAAATGATAATTGACGCAATTCTCGCATTCCCATAATCCTTCACCAACTTGTTTATTTGAGTAATCAGACAAAAAGATCTAATGAAATTGTCATCATGGATCTCTTTATTACGCCAACTCCAAAGATTGTGGCAAGTTTCCGAAAACACATTCCAATCACCATATGCATTCAAATTCAGATTATTGTTCATATTTATATTAACCCAAAGGCTCATGTCACATGCGAAGGAAGTCGTTCTCGTGTTAGCATACACATCAGATAACCAATCGAGCATTGTAAGCGGACAACCTTTGAGATAATGCAACATATCTTCTTCAACATCACCACAATAATTGCACATCGTACTACCTAGACCCATGCGATTCTTTTTTTGATTCGTTAACAAGCCATCATAACTCAACAGCCAAATGAAGAACTGAATCCTTTCGGGGGCTTAAATTTTCAAAATGCTCTTCCAGTATTCATCATCATACTCATTGTAGTTACCAACAAATATCTTGAATATGTTTCCCACAGAGAAACTACTACTATCATCACCTATGGATATTCTCACATCTAGCCCCGCATCTATACATAGAGGAACAATGCTTGCGATTTTATTCAAGATATGCTCCGACAACCACGATTTTAATACTTTCCATTTCCAATCTCCTTCCCCATTCAAAAGATCTACAACTTTAGCCATTTTGATTTGTACAGGAATTTCAAGGTTTAAATCAACTATTTTAATCCCTGTGTCAATCCATTTTGTAGTCCAAGCATCAACAGTGTAACCATTACCAACCGAAAGCAATTGTCTTCAATCTTCGGCCAAATCTTAACTATATTTTTTCGGAAAATTGAATCTGTTGGCTTCATCGCTATTAGAAATGTTGCTTTTATAGACCCATTTAGCGATTGAAAAGCCAAAAAAATTGGTCACTAAACTCACTAGCGACCAAATTCGCGACTAAAACGGTAAAAATGTGAAAACCCTGGTCGCTAGTCCGTAGCGACCATTTTGGAGACTAATTTCTAGTTACTGATTTCAGAGACCAAATTCAGTGACCTAATCCAAAGAGCGAATTCAGAGACCATATCCAGAGACCAAATTTAGAGACCAATATCAGAGACTGAATTCAAAGACCTTTTTGGGACTGATTTGAAACTAATTAAGAGACGTTGTAGAATAAACTCAGTCTCTATTTCCATCTCTAATGTCAGATTTTTTTTAAATTATTATTAATAATTTATAATCCCTAAAAATAACTTTTTAGATCTAATTTAATATCTTTACAACTATTTTATACACACTAAACAATTAAACAGGCACATAACAATAACAATATGAACATAATATATTTAAGTATTATCAAATATAGTTCTCAAAGACATAGAAACTAGAAAAGTGAAATGGTAATAAACTGCATATTGTACCAGTGCAATAGTATTGCCTCAAGACATGGAGACTAGAAAAGTGAAATGATAAATCATAATAGAAAATGAAAGATCATATCTCTAATGTGAAATATATTTTAAAAAAATACATACAAATATAAAATTAATTAATTAAATATATTACAAATGCATATTGTACCAGTGGAACAATTTTGCCTCAAGACATGGAAACTAGAAAAGTGAAATGATAAATCATAATAGAAAATGAAAAATCCTATCTATAATGTGAAATATATTTAAAAAATACATACATACATTAAATTACTTAATTAATTAAATATATTTCAAATTGTTGTATATCATTTTTCCTCCTAAAACAAAAAAATGGCAGAGTGCATTTAAATTCACGTTACCACTGGAAACAGTAAACCCAATTTCTATGCATGACAGACCTTGTCATTTATGTTTGTCTTGTTAGGTCTTCAATTCTATTATGATTGTTATTATTTTTTTTTTATAAACAATGAAATATCATTAAAGGATATTTAGTATAGTAAATAATTTGTATGACATGTAGTCTCATCCCATAAAAAAGAGAGCACACGAAAAGCTTACAATAGTGTGTTTTATTAGGGGGTATCTCCCTTTACGAGAACCTCTAACTTGGGGCTAAGGAAATATGACTTCTCACAAAATAAATTATATTGCAGTAGCATAAGTGATAAGTGCAATAGAAACACAAAGTTAACATCACACAAAACAAGTCAAAAGCACAAACATATGCAATAGAAACAAAGATTTAACAACATACAAAACTAGTCAAAAACACAATCATATACAGCAGAAACACAGAGTTAACAACACACAAAACCACTCACATACACACCATATTTATATAAATAAAATAAAATTTACCAAATTAGCTCTATGTTGGATTGTGGTGATAGAGCCACGAGTGTGAAGGGGAATTCGAAAACCTCCACAGTCAGATGCTTGATTTATTTTCGCCTGTATACTCTTCTTTTTATAGTTTGGAGTTCCCCAATGATCACATAATGTATTCCACATATTCAAATCAATCCAACTTGGTCTTTTCCTTGTGACACGAACATTGTTTAATTTATTTTTCATTATTGTTTCACCTTGTATTTTAAAGTTCTTTCTAGCCCATACATCATCGGGCAGAACAAAATTATACTTTTTATATATGGTTAGACATATAGCAAACATAAAAATGGAATGACTAACACAATAAGCAGAATAATAGCAATATTAGAAAAATACCTTAAAATCTCCAAACCACAAGTATCTCGTATTAATGTCTATCTTTTTCCATGAGTTCCATGTCGTACTATAATTACTCCTAATGATATCTCCAATCCCACTGTTGTAGCATATGAAGGCAAAAAATCTACAAACAATACATATTAATAGTTAAGAAATTTATATAGTATATGAAAAAAAATTCAAAATATACACACACACAAATATATATATATATATATATATATATATATATATATATATATATATGTGTGTGTGTGTGTGTGTGTGTGTGTGTATGTATAGTCTTGTAAGTCAATGTATAAAGTTTGCTTTCCGCCACAACTTTGTGTCTCAGATGAACAACCTTTTCACTTGATCTTGGAGTTTGTGCTCCATCAAAATGAGAAGGTTGTGAAATATTTGGTGATGCTACCCCTTTTATTGAAGATGAAGGTGTGACATTAGATGTCCTAGTAGCAGATGCAGCACGAGGAAGTAGGACATTATATGTCCTAGTAGCAGGTGCATCATGAGGAAGTGAGACATTAGATATCCTAGTAGCAGATGCAGCATGAGAAGGTGGGACATTAAATGTCTTAGTAGCATATGAAACATGAGGAAGTGGGACATTATATGTCCTAACAGCGGATGCAACATGAGAAGGAGGGACATTAGATGTCCTAGCAGTAGACTCCCTTGTAGGAGGTATAACATGAGGATATAGGCCATTAAATGTCCTAGTAGCAGATGTCGTAGTCTGACGTGGGCCATTAGATTTCCTACAAATAGGTGCAACACGAGGGTGCAACATGAGATGTACTATGAGGAGATGCAAAACGCAATGTCTTGTAACATGCAATGTCTTATGAGAAGGTGCAACAATAGGAGGTTCATCATGAGATGTCATATGAGGAGGTTCATCATGAGATGTCATATATAGAGGTGCCTCATGATATGTCATCTGTGGAGATGCATCATGAGATGTCATGTATGAAGTTGAACGTTTGAGATGTTTTGCTTTACGAGTCTTGGAAGCTTTTTCTTTAACTTTATCTTCACCTACCATATGAAATTAGTAAAAAAAACAAATAGAATTATTTATAGCATAAATTAATAAAATGCATCACCTTACACATAATGAAAACTATTACAATTTAATCATCACTAGGTCCATGTATCATCATCATCATCACGAATATCATTGTCAGTGTCATCATCATGATACTTTGAGTTTTCTATATCATTTTCTAAATCAAATTCGTCCTTGTTCTCCTCAACATTCTCATCATGTTCTTTTTCTAGTTCTTCAATACTCATTTCTATTTCCTCACATTCCTCTTTATCTCTTAAATGACCAAGTAGCTCATCAGTTGCAACAAAATCTACACTTGTTGTAGTTGTTGTTGAATCTTGATAAGCAACCTCCAATGTATATTGATCATCGACCCTGCCTCTAGGTTTGATTTTAATGGAAACCCACCAATCAATCTTTTCTTTTAGTTTTCCTGGATAAGGTACATAATAAACTTGAATAGCATTTGTTGCAAATATGAAAGGATCATAATTTGAATATCTTCTACAATGATGAACCTCCACAATGCCATATTGGTGTTGAACATTCATGCCATGATTGACAATAACATCAAACCATTCACAATAAATAAAACTAACTGTTTGGTTATTTATCTTATTTTTATTATTATCTCGATTATATTTTCCCAACAGCACTGCACTCTATAACTCACAATTTCCAATTTAAAGCTTTCATCCTAGCTTTAAGATGCAAGCTTTGTTCATAACATCTAGTCTCCTCAAACCAATCCCGCCTACTTATTTTGGTTTGGCTATATTATTCCACTTAACTGTATGATACTTTATTTCATTTCTCCTTTCACCCCATATAAATCTCCTTTGTAGTTGATGATTATGTCTATGTAAGTTATGGGAATCATGGTTGTCATCGTTGGGTAAATAGGAAGCGCTTCTATTACACTCTTAGCTAGAGTTACTCTGCCTACAAATGTTATTTAACTTCATTTCCACCTAGTAAGTTTAATGTTCACTTGATCAATGATACAATGATATTCCTCTTTCTTTGAAGCTCTCCCAATTAAAGGCACACCTAAATATTCATTCAAGAATGTTATTTCACTGAATCCAAAAACTTGCACCAATTGATCACACACACTACGACTAACATTTCTTGAAAAGAAGATTCTAATTTTCTCATGGCTTACTTGTTGTCTAGACATGTTGTAGAATTTGTCTAGAATATCGATCACACACTTCATATAATTAGTTTTCGCTTCCCCAAAAAGCAGGAGATCATCCGCAAACATTAGATGTGACACCACAAGACCTTGTATTCCAACTTTGAATTCCTTCCAGTCTCTTTCATCTACTGCGTGCAATATGAGATGTGATGATTTGTTTAAGCACAAAACGAAAAAATTGGGGAAGATAGGATCAACCTATAGGATTCTCCTACTTGGTTGAAAATAATCAGACGTGGAACCATTCCATCTGATGTTCGTTTCAACACTAGTTACTCTATGCATAATGATATTGGTCATTTTCATAGGTAACTTAATTTCCTCCAACACTCTCCAAATAAATTCTCGTTTGACCTTGTCATAAGCCTTTGAGAGATCTACCTTGATAGCGAAGAAACCCTTCTTTCCCTTCATTTTGTTCAAACTATGATCTAACTCTTAAGCCACTATGATATTTTCGCGAATGTTTCTACCCGATACAAAACCGATGTGAAACGAGGATACAAGAGTAGGGATTCTATCCTTGAGATGTTCCATAATAAATTTACTCACTACTTTTTAGGTTGTATTACACAGAGAGATTAATCTGAATTGGTTGACAAACTCTGGTTGATTCGCCTATGGGATTAAACAAATGTTTGTTTGGTTAACCAATGCCAGCTCACTAGGGTTCTCCCAAGCCTTCCTTACAATTGTATTCCATGACTTATGCTAAAACCCCGTAGGAAAGCCATTAGGACCTAGAGCTTTCCACGAGTTCATGCAAAACATGACATGCTTGACCTCATTATTCTTGATGTCCATGTTTAACTTCTCCATAGTTTCGATCGCAAGTTAAGGAAAAGTGTATATAGATTGCACCCACTTTTGTCTCATATCGTTAAAAAAAAATAGTGTTTTGAAGGACTAAACTTAGTTTAGGAGAGGTTTGACTTCCATTCTTTTCGCTCATGTTAATCATAATTACATTAAGTAATTATATTTCGATTTTATTTTTCTTATTTGATAGGGTAGTTAGTTTTTCAATCTCTAACCATTTTAGTATATTATTGTGGTTAATTTGTTATAGTTAATTGTGTATATATTAGACTTGGTCTATCATTAAAGATAAGCAATTAATACAATTTGATATTCTTTCTCTTTTTATTGTTTATACTAGTAAAACATTGATGTGTGAATATTATGATCTGTCAATTACTCATTGAGTATGAGTTAATATGGTATTAGATCACTTTATTCATTCTGATCATGTTGTATCTTTGCCTTCCACATGTGTTTCCATTTTCGCTCATATCATATTCCATTCACATTATCACCCTCATCCTTATCTCAATCCATCTTCAAGATCTTCAAGATTAAACCCTAATTTTTTTTCATATATTCAAACTCATTTCATTCGTATCTTTATCAACAAACCTAGAAACATCTCACAAAAACTCAGAAATTCTTCAACAAATTCAAACCTTCAAACCAAACCGAACAAATCTTCGTTACCCAGATACATACCCAGGAATCTCACCTTACAACAAAATTTTGTTCATTTGCTTTCCCTAAATATACCTACGAAACCACCCAAATTTTCAAAACCTTATCTCTCCTTCCTGAAATCACTCTCACAAATCCTAATTTCAAGCATCCACCATGGAAACACAAGAATCAACCTCAAACGCCCAACACACAAATAATGCAGATATACGTAACTCTAAACCCTCCACCACCACCACCACCACTAAAAACACTCATTTTCAAAATACAACATGTCGTAACTTTTAGCAAGACTTGCTTGATCCGTATATAATTCACCTTAGTGATAACCCTAGCGTCGCTATTATCAAACATCACCTCAATAATTTCAATTACCATTCATGGTCGCGTTTTGTGACTGTTGCAATTCGATCCAAGAACAAGTTAGGTTTCCTCGATGGTACTTTAGCTCGTCCTACAGATACTGATTAACTATCTCTATCCTGGGACGAATGCAATACTATGGTTATGTCTTGGCTCACTAATTATATTGATCAAGATATCTCTCAGAGTTTACTATGGATTGATATTGCCAATGAGATTTAGAATAAACTTAAAGACAAAGATCATTAAAGAGACGTATTTCGAATATCTGATTTACAAGAAGAAATATTTTGTCTCAGGCAACACAATGAATATATTACCCAATACTTCACCAGCTTGAAGAAAATTTGACAAGAGCTGGACAATTTTCACCCATTACCTACTTGCTTGTGTAACCCTAAATGTTCTTGCACCCTCTTATCGACCACTAAATCCTACAAAGACACCGATTATGTTATTCGATTCCTAAAGGGCCTGAATGAACAATATGCTCCCATAAAATCCAACATAATGCTGATGAATCTGCTTCCTCCCATCAACAAAGCTTTCTCCATGTTAATTCAACAAGAATGTCAGTTTGGTAGTCCTCCAAATAAAGATGACAAATTGTTGGCTAACTTTTCTAAATCTTCTCCCAAATATCATTTCCCTAATAACAACAATAAAAAATCTTCATATGGGCGCGGTCAAGGTACAAAATCATGCAGTTTTTGCAACAAGATAGGTCACACGGTCAAGGTATGTTGTAAAAAACCTGGCCTTCCTCCTTATTAGAAGAAACCCAATATACATCAAACAACTACGACTGTTGAAGCTTCAGAGGATATCAATCATGAAGAAACTGAAAGACTAATACCAAATACAGGGCACACTTTGTTCACAACTGGTCAACATAAAGTTTTTCTTGCCCTCCTTCAACAACCTTCTACTTAAACCTCATCTCAACAACCCTTCTGCTCCATCCGATTCTATGAATCCAAACAAAGCCTAATAGTAATTTATATAATACTAATTTAGTTTAAGCTTAAATAGTCTTTTGGTCCTTGTAAGTTGGCGTGTTTTTGATTTTCGTCCCTGTATCTTATTTTTCTTGGAAATGATCCCTGGATGTTAAAATCCTTTTAATTTTAGTCCTTAAAATTAAAATCCGCAGGAAAATTCGAAGCAAAATCCGCAGGAAACTTGCAGACTTTCCTGCGAGTTCCAACTTTAGGGACTAAAATCAAATGAAATTTAATATTTGAGGACTTTATTCTCAAAAATAGAGATACAGGGAAGAAAAACAAAAATACGCCAACTTACAAGGACAAAAAAACTATTTAAACCTTTAATTTACAAAACCTAACATGACCCAACAATCTTTACTTGTGTAATAGCTAATTTAACTAATTTAACTACCTACTCCAAAGACTTCTGTTCTAACCAATAATTTAACAATGCTCAAACTTTTGTATCTAATTAAACAAATACTAGTACAACTAAGTACATACTGTTACTATATAAAGATTTCTTTTGACGGCACACAGTACCATAAAGGTTATTGTTGTTACCATTTTTTAAGCATGTATTTTATTAAGATTACATCCATTAGTTATGGGTCAACAAGATAATCCGCAAGGCTAGATACTAGTAGCATTATTAAAGTAGTATTATTTCTATATATTTTCTTATATTACACTTGCCGCAAATCATACACATTATTATAAAGAATTTTGATATCAAAGTATCATTCTAAGTATAGATATTGACGTAGAGTTACTTTGAAAGATGGGAATATACACACAATTTGCTACTACATATAGTATATCTTTCTAATTACATCAAAGACAGGCAGACATACAATCCCTTATAGATTATCTCGTTGACCCATAACAAATCCGTGCTTTAATAAAATATAAACATTCATAGAAAATAGCAATAAAAATTTCTAAATCGTGACATACTGACATTATATTATATAGTTTTTGCTTAATTAAATACAAAGGGCATGGGGGACATTTTAGTGACAATAAAATATGGAGACCGCGCATGTTAATCCAACTATCGTTTATAAAGGTTAGGAACATGTTAGATTCTACCTGATCATGAAGGACTCTAGCTAAATTAGTATACTTTTCTTTATAAAGAAAACTGCAATTAAATAAATCAGTTCCCTTTAATTCTTTAGATTTCAAATGATTGAGAATTTAACTATATAAAGTGAATCTAAAGTGTAATATGGAGAAAAATAATTGAGTTGTTATAATGTACATTTGATTTTATTATTATTAAATGTTGACATACTTTTACATTCTAAAGATATTTGTTTGTATTTTATGATCATTAACTATTTAGTTTTGGATAAATTTTTGGATTATTTTAAACAAAATTGAATTTAGAGCCCACCAGGCCCGATAAATCATAGGGCTTGGGCCTTAAAATTAGAGCCCATATTTTCAGGGTCTTTTTAGCCCAGCCCTAAAAAGTCCGCTACCAATTAGGGCTAGCCCATATGGGCCGTGGGTAGCCCATTAGGTCCGCATACTTATAAATTTAAAAAAAATATTAATATTTATATTATCTTACTCCAAAATAGCATATTGATTTTTCTCACTTCACTAAATTTTATCTCAATTTTATTCAATCTTTCTCTTTTAAATATTATACATTAATATAATCACTATTTTTTCATCGTATTATATTAATTTTTCTCTTATAATAAATATTCAAGTATTATTTTATACATTATAGTATATATAAGAGATAATATAGTACTTAAAAATGTATTATGTTTAAAATAACATAATTTTAATATTATTTATAATTAATATTATTGAGTTTTTATTTTAATTTTTTAAAATAAAAAAAGCCCATTTAGGGCCGGGTAGCCCGAAACCCATCTAGGACCGAGCTCAGGTAGTAAATCTCGAGCCCATATTACACAGGGCCTTTTTAGCCCAGCCCTAAAAAGCCCAGGACCCGCCAGGGCCGGCCCTGTAGCTGTGCAACATGGGCATCAGCACAGGGCCTCATATTTTATGGGGCCTCTAAAAATCTTGAAATAACGACTACATGGTATTTACTTTTACTGTGCTTATACAATACTATGTTTAAAACTTGTTTCACACTATATATTAATACTGACATTTATTTCTTCAATGTTTTCCAATGTAGATGTGGGACAAATATATCTATATACTATTACTACTAGTTACTACTATTACATGATTTGGGTAGAAAAATAATGAATTTTTATATATTACACTCAATATTTTATTACCATGCTTAGAACACTGTAGAATAAAAAGTTTAATTTTATTTTGATTGACATATGATAAATAAAAAACTGCATAATAACAGCAATCTAGTTTAATTGAATTATAATGAACAAAATTTTAATCTGACTTTTAGTTTAATTATTATTATAATAGAAAGCTACCTCACATTAGATAAATGAAACACTATTAGACTAAAAGTGTATAATAATAATTTCGCATTTAGAGTATATGAAAAACAATAGAATGAATGTAAGATATAAAATTAACAACAAAATTATATTTCACTTATTTCTCGATCTTTTATTAAAAAGTAAGTACAATAATTAAAATTTCACTTATTTTTTGATATTTTATCAAACATCAAGTATATTAATTAAAATTTAAACAAATAAAAATTTTGATTTAAAAAAAGCATTTTTATTCGTTCAATTTTAAAATTCGTACGGGGCCTCAGAATTGTTTGGGCCGGCCCTGCGGATAGTCCATATTGACAGGTCTATATAATTGGCAGTGTACAATGCTCAAGAACGAATTCACCATTGTATGGGTGACCTAGGATTACTAGTGATTTTGACTTCATGTAGGCGAGTTGCAACCTACAATCTAAACTGAGGGCAAGTCTACACCATTACATATTTGAGGTATTGGCCGCTTTGAATAATGCATTAGACCTCACAAGTTTGTCTGTTTTGTAAGACATTTTTTTACATTAAAGAGTGTGAATGTTGTTTATAAAATACTATTAACATCGATTCTTAAGTGTTAGAAAATCTATCAATATAATAAATTAAAGATAAATAAAAGTAAAAGACAATGAAAACGATCGATCTTTGTTAACGTAGTTTGGCCAATGATGCCTACATCCAGGACTATAATGAAAATATAAATCATTTACAATAATACTGTTAGAACAAGATTTGTTCTGATCAATTATCTTAGTTTTGATGATAACAAATAATATGAATTTTGCTTAAGATAATATGGTACTCTAATCCAATGCAATTTCCTTTTCAGGAAATATATAAAGAGTATGCATAATTCAGCGCTCAGAAGCTTTGTCTCAAAGGGTTCAGCATGCAACATCAGAACATGGTCTGGCAAGACATCAGAAGATGGTCGAAGCAGAATCAGAACATGGGTCTATGGAAGCATCAGAAGAACATGAGATCAGAAGCACTAAAGTTCTGATGGTATCACGCTCAGAAGCACTTCAAGGTCAGAAGATCAGAAGATGCTTTGCACCAAGCTGTTTGACTCTGATGATATTCAAACGTTGTATTCACAAACATCAGATCAGAAGGAAGTACATGTGGCAGGCTACGCTGACTGACAAAAGGAACGTTAGAAGCTATTAAAGGCAACGTCAGTAGACACAGCGTGAACAAGGCTCGAGGTAGTTGACAAAAGCGTATAACATTAAATGCGATGCTGTACGGAACACGCAAAGCATTAAATGCACTCAACGGTCATCTTCTCCAACGCCTATAAATATGAAGTTCTGATGAGAAGCAAGGTTAACGATTCTGAACAAAACAACTCATATTAACTTGCTGAAACTCTGTTCTATTCAAAGCTCAGAATCTTCATCTTCATCAAAGCTCACTACATTGCTGTTGTAATATATTAGTGAGAATAAGCTTAAACGTTAAGAGAAATATCACAGTTTGTGATTATAGCTTTTAAGAAGCAATTGTAATACTCTTAGAATTGGTTACATTAAGTTGTAAGGAACTAGAGTGATCGTGTGGATCAGAATACTCTAGGAAGTCTTAGAGGTTATCTAAGCAGGTTGTAACTAGAGTGATCGTGTGGATCAGAATACTCTAGAAAGTCTTAGAGGGTATCTAAGCAGTTGTTCCTGGAGTGATCAGTGTGTGATCAGAAGACTCTGGAAGACTTAGTTGCTGACTAAGTGGAGAACCATTGTAATCCGTGCGATTAGTGGATTAAATCCTCAGTTGAGGTAAATCATCTCCGCGGGGGTGGACTGGAGTAGTTTAGTTAACAACGAACCAGGATAAAAATAACTGTGCAATTTATTTTTATCGGTCAAGTTTTTAAAGCTACACTTATTCAAACCCCCCCCCCCTTTCTAAGTGTTTTTCTATCCTTCAATTGGTATCAGAGCGCCGGTTCTAAGGTGCAAGCACTTAACCGTGTTTAGAAAAGATTCAGGAAGAGAAAAACGCTTCAGTAAAAGATGGCTGATGAAACTGCAAAGTCTACATCTACATCTGGCTCTGCTGAGCAACACAATGGTAACAATGGTTATACTAGACCGCCGGTATTTGATGGTGAAAACTTTGAATACTGGAAAGATAAACTGGAAAGTTACTTTCTTGGTCTAGATGGTGATCTATGGGATCTTCTGATGGATGGTTACAAACATCCGGTAAATGCCAGTGGCGTAAAGCTGACAAGGCAAGAAATGAGTGATGATCAGAAGAAGCTTTTCAGGAATCATCATAAATGCAGAACTGTTTTGCTGAATGCTATCTCTCATGCTGAGTATGAGAAGATATCTAACAGGGAAACGGCCTATGACATATATGAGTCCTTGAAAATGACTCATGAAGGAAATGCTCAAGTCAAGGAGACTAAAGCTCTTGCTCTAATCCAGAAATATGAAGCCTTCTAGATGGAGGATGATGAAGACATTGAAAAGATGTTTTCAAGATTTCAAACTCTTACTGCTGGATTGAGAGTTCTTGACAAGGGATACACCAAGGCTGATCACGTAAAGAAGATCATCAGAAGCTTACCCAGAAGATGGGGTCCTATGGTGACTGCATTTAAGATTGCGAAGAATCTAAATGAAGTCTCTTTGGAAGAGCTGATCAGTGCCCTGAGGAGTCATGAAATTGAACTGGATGCAAACGAGCCTCAAAAGAAAGGTAAGTCTATTGCATTAAAATCCAATATCAAGAAATGCACTAACGCTTTTCAGGCTAGAGAAGAAGATCCTGAAGAATCAGAATCTGAAGAAGAAGATGAACTGTCCTTGATCTCCAGAAGGCTAAATCAACTCTGGAAGAACAAGCAAAGGAAGTTCAGAGGCGTCAGAAGTTCAAAGAAATTTGAACGTGGAGAATCTTCTGATGACAGAAGATTTGACAAGAAGAAGGTCATGTGCTATGAATGCAATGAGCCTGGACACTTCAAGAATGAATGTCCAAAACTTCAGAAGGAAAATCCCAATAAGAAGTTTCATAAGAAGAAAGGTCTTATGGCAACCTGGGATGAGTCAGAAGATGATTCAGACTCTGAAGATGAGCAGGCTAACTGTGCGCTGATGGCGACAGAAGATGACGGATCAGAATCAGATTCTGAAGAGGTATTTTCTGAACTTACTAGAGATGAGTTAGTTTCCAGTCTAACAGAACTTCTGGAATTCAAGTCTCAGATTAGTCTCAAATACAAAAAGCTGAAAAAGCTATTTGAATTTGAAACGAAGAAGCTTGAGTTGGAAAATTCTGAATTAAAAGAAAAAGTTTTAAAATTATCCAATAATGTTGGATCTCCTTCCAATTCAGAAAAATCCACTCCTAGTCTAAACCATATTCTGAAAGAATATGATTTAAGTTTCAGGAAGTTCTTATCTAGAAGTATTGGCAGAAGTCAGCTAGCTTCTATGATATATGCTGTGTCTGGAAACAAAAGAGTCGGCATTGGTTTTGAGGGTGAAACCCCATACAAACTTGAACCTGTTGATGAAATGAAAATCACATACAAGCCATTGTATGATCAGTTCAAGTATGGCCACTCCCATGATATTAGGCACACTTCACATGCTCAAAGTTTTCACATTACACACACTAAGAAGCATGTGACACAACCTAGGAAATATCATGAAACTCACATTAAGAATTATCATGCTGTTCCTCCTATTGCTTACAATGTTAAACCCAAGTTCAATCAGAACTTGAGAAAATCTAACAAGAAAGGACCCAAGAAAATGTGGGTACCTAAGGATAAGATTATTCCTATTGCAGATATCCTTGGCTGCAAAAAGGACAAAGCACAACATGTCGTGGTACCTGGACTCTGGATGCTCACGACACATGACAGGAAGAAGGTCTATGTTCCAAGACCTGGTGCTTAAGTCTGGAGGAGAAGTCAAGCTTGGAGGAGATCAGAAGGGCAAGATAATTGGCTCTGGAACTATAAAGTCTGGTAACTCTCCTTCCATTTCTAATGTACTTCTTGTAGAAGGATTAACACATAACCTCTTATCTATCAGTCAATTGAGTGACAATGGTTATGATATAATCTTTAATCAAAAGTCTTGCAAGGCTGTAAATCAGAAGGATGGCTCAATCCTATTTACAGGCAAGAGGAAGAACAACATTTATAAGACAGATCTGCAAGATCTTATGAGTCAGAAGGTAACTTGTCTTATGTCTGTTTCTGAAGAGCAGTGGGTCTGGCACAGAAGATTAGGTCATGCTAGTTTGAGAAATATTTCTCAGATTAACAAACTGGATCTTGTCAGAGGACTCCCTAATCTGAAATTCAAATCAGATGCTCTTTGTGAAGCATGTCAGAAGGGCAAGTTCTCCAAACCTGCATTCAAGTCCAAGAATGTTGTTTCTACCTCAAGGCCATTAGAACTCTTGCACATTGATCTGTTTGGCCCAGTCAAAACAGCATCTGTCAGAGGGAAGAAATATGGATTAGTCATCGTAGATGATTATAGCCGCTGGACGTGGGTAAAATTCTTGAAACACAAGGATGAGTCTCATTCAGTGTTCTTTGATTTCTGCATTCAGATTCAATCTGAAAAAGAGTGTAAAATCATAAAGGTCAGAAGTGATCATGGTGGTGAATTTGAGAACAGATTCTTTGAAGAGTTCTTCAAAGAAAATGGTATTGCCCATGATTTCTCTTGTCCTAGAACTCCACAGCAAAATGGAGTTGTAGAACGAAAGAATAGGACTCTGCAAGAAATGGCCAGAACCATGATCAATGAAACCAATATGGCTAAGCATTTCTGGGCAGAAGCAATAAACACTGCATGCTATATTCAGAATAGAATCTCTATCAGACCTATTCTAAATAAGACTCCTTATGAACTGTGGAAGAATATAAAGCCCAACATTTCATATTTCCATCCTTTTGGATGTGTATGCTTTATTCTGAACACTAAAGATCATCTTGGTAAGTTTGATTCCAAAGCACAAAAATGTTTCCTTCTTGGATACTCTGAACGCTCAAAAGGCTACAGAGTATACAATACTGAAACATTGATTGTAGAAGAATCAATCAATATCAGGTTTGATGATAAGCTTGGTTCTGAAAAACCAAAGCAGTTTGATAATTTTGCAGATTGTGATATTGATGTATCAGAAGTTGTTGAGCCAAGAAGCAACGCATCAGAAGCAGAGCTTCTCAGAAGCAAAGAATCTGAAGATCAAGTATCAGCTTCTCTGGAGAATCTAAGCATTTCTGAAGAACCATCTGTCAGAAGATCATCCAGACTCATCTCTGGTCATTCAGAAGATGTCATTCTTGGAAAGAAGGATGATCCAATCAGAACAAGAGCATTCCTTAAGAACAATGCAGACTGTCAATTAGGTCTTGTATCTTTGATCGAGCCAACTTCTGTTGATCATGCTCTAGAAGATCCAGACTGGATAATTGCTATGCAAGAAGAACTGAATCAGTTTACAAGGAATGATGTTTGGGATCTTGTTCCTAGACCAGATGGATTCAATATAATCGGTACAAAATGGGTCTTCAGAAACAAGCTCAGTGAGAAAGGTGAAGTGGTAAGGAACAAAGCCAGACTGGTGGCTCAGGGTTACAGTCAGCAAGAAGGGGTTGACTATACAGAAACCTTTGCACCAGTGGCCAGGTTAGAATCTATTCGTCTATTAATTTCATTTGCCACTCAACATAACATCACTCTCTATCAGATGGATGTTAAGAGTGCCTTCTTAAATGGTTATATAGATGAAGAAGTTTATGTCCATCAACCTCCTGGTTTTGAAGACTCTATGTCTCCTAATCATGTTTTTAAACTAAAGAAATCGTTGTACGGATTGAAACAAGCTCCCAGAGCTTGGTATGAACGCTTAAGTTCTTTCCTTCTGGATAATGGTTTCACTAGAGGAAAAGTGGACACTACTCTCTTCTGTAAAACCTTTAAAAGGGATATTTTAATTTGTCAAATATATGTAGATGATATTATTTTTGGAACATCTAATGCTACACTTGGAAAGGAGTTTGCTGAGTCTATGCAGGCTGAGTTTGAAATGAGCATGATGGGAGAACTCAAGTATTTCCTTGGAATACAAATAAATCAAACATCAGAAGGAACGTATGTTCACCAAACCAAGTATGTGAAGGAACTTCTGAAGAAGTTTAATCTTCTAGACTGCAAAGAAGCCAAAACTCCTATGCATCCAACATGCATCCTAGGTAAGGATGAGGTAAGTAAGAAGGTAGATCAGAAGTTATACAGAGGTATGATTGGATCTCTTCTATATTTGACTGCTTCTAGACCTGACATTCTGTTCAGTGTTTGTTTGTGTGCTAGATTCCAATCAGATCCTAGAGAATCTCATTTAACTGCTGTTAAGAGAATTCTAAGGTATCTGAAAGGTACTACTAATGTTGGCTTAGTTTACAGAAAATCTAAAGAATACAACTTAGTAGGATTCTGCGATGCTGACTATGCTGGAGACAGAATTGAAAGAAAGAGTACTTCAGGAAGTTGCCAATTTCTTGGAAGTCATTTGATCTCCTGGTATAGCAAGAAGCAAGCAACTATTGCTCTTTCAACAACAGAAGCAGAATATGTCGCTGCTGCTGGTTGTAGTACACAGATGCTCTGGATGAAGAGTCAGCTAGAAGATTATCAGATATATGAGAGTAACATTCCTATATTCTGTGATAATACTTCTGCTATATGTTTATCTAAGAATCCTATTCTTCATTCAAAAGCTAAACATATTGAGATTAAACATCATTTCATAAGGGACTATGTTCAGAAGGGTGTTCTATCTTTAAACTTTGTGGATACAGACCATCAATGAGCTGATATCTTTACAAAACCCCTGGCTGAAGATAGGTTTAAGTTCATTCTGAAGAACATCAGTATGGATTTATGCCCAGAATGAGAAGATGAGAAGTTCTTATGTATGAATATCTTCTGAAATGAAAGTGGATTATTTTTTAATCAGAAGTTCTGATTGAAATCTTTTAGTAATTATGATTCGGTTATTACTAACGTTTCATTGTCTAAGTTGATTCAGAACCTCTTTTAAAGCAAAACAGCTGTAACGTTTTATCTCGGGATGGTAAACCTGTCTTTACTGTTCATGGATAAGCGCGCGTGCAGTTGAAGGGACGCCGACCATAGGTAACTGTGCTAGTCACCTCATTTGTCTTTATTATCTCTCCTCATGTCACGTAACATTAAATGCTATCCATCATTTGTTTCATTTTATTTTCTTTTAAATACTCTTCAAACGCTTCTCCTTCCCTCTTATATTTTCTCTATTACACTCTGTCTATGTTTTTTTCTCTTGCTCAAACAAAGTTTTTCTTTCTTTAAAAAAATCCTAGTTCAAATCTAGCGTTCATCTTGAATCCTTTGTCTGGATCTCTTAATCATGCTCTAAGCCTGTTGAAGATCTATGACTCAAAGGCGGCAGATCTATGCATATCTCGGGATGGCTCTCCTAATACCTCTCAAGTCAGACCTCTTCTTTGATGTTGTTATCAACTTTCACCCAAAGACAGAAGACTTTCTTGAGTTATGGGAAGAGGTTAAGAATGATATTCTTAACTTCTATGTTAAGAGAAAGCCCCGTTTGCAACAGCAGTTCTCTGTCTGTGAACTGTCCCTCTCTTCCTCTTGATGGGTTGACACAGAATGTGTCTTGCTAGGGTTTTGTTTTTAATTTTTGTAGTCATTTCCTCTTGGGATGGCTTTTTATGTATTTGCTAGGAATGTTTCTCATCTTGTTAAACATAAGAACCTTTTGTAATATCTTTTGATTATCAATGAAAAGTTTCTTTGTTTTTACATTCCAGTGATTTTATTTGTCGTTTTATACATCTGAATCTTTTGATATATTCTTTTTGATGTTATGACAAAAAGGGGGAGAAGATAAATGATAAATGATTTGATTAATCTATCAGTTGCTGGGTAAAGCTCCCACACATTCACTAACAAGAACTGCAAGTTCTATATGGTTTAAGTGTTTTTGCAGGTATAAAGAAGTGAAGAAAATCTTCAAAGCAAACACAAGAAGCAAAACCATAAGAAGTGTTATTCTGTAAAAAGAATAAGCTCATGGAAACTGAAGCAAGCTGAGTGCTGTCAAGCTTCAGAATCAGAAGCACTGATAATAGAATTTGATCCATATTTGTCTATTTGCTCTGACAAAATTCTATTTGCTCTGATACATTATTTTAGCCTATATGGCTCTGATACATATCATGTGTTCTAATATACATTTTATGTTCTGACTCGTTCATGCTGACTTTTGTCGTTTAGTTTTTGTTCTGTAACATTTCAGGATGTAGAGATGCTCTGATGATGCTCTGGTACATTCAACAATGTTCTGATACAAATCTAGCATGAAGTGATGTTGGTAGAAATTCAAAGCTCTGAAGCTATCCGAGGGAAGCAGAAATCAGAAGCTGTGAATGTTCTAAAGATCCAGAAAACTCAAGTTCTGAAGCTGTCCTAAATGGAAGCAGAAATCAGAAGCTGTGAATGTTCTGAAGATCAAAGAAATTCAAGTTCTGAAGCTGTCCTAAATGGAAGCAGAAATCAGAAGCTGTGAATGTTCTGAAGATCAAAGGAATTCAAGTTCTGAAGCTGTCCTAAATGGAAGCAGGAATCAGAAGCTATGAGTGTTCTAGGGATCTAAAGAAATTCAAGTTCTGAAGCTGTCCAATGGAAGCAGAAGTCAGAAGCTATGAATTCTCTGAAGACAGAAGCTTATGTGATCGTCTCTACCGAAATAATCAGGGAAGTCTTTTATTAAAGTTCTTCGAGTATTTATTTCAGGGGGAGATTATTTATCTCAGGGGAGATTGTTAATCTCAGGGGGAGACATATTCACATGCTTATGCTATAGCTGTGTAATTTGTCTTTTGCCGTCTGCTCTTTCTGATCGCAAATTCATATCATTTATATATGTTTTTGTCATCATCAAAAAGGGGGAGATTGTTAGAACAAGATTTGTTCTGATCAATTATCTTAGTTTTGATGATAACAAATAATATGAATTTTGCTTAAGATAATATGGTACTCTAATCCAATGCAATTTCCTTTTCAGGAAATATATAAAGAGTATGCATAATTCAGCGCTCAGAAGCTTTGTCTCAAAGGGTTCAGCATGCAACATCAGAACATGGTCTGGCAAGACATCAGAAGATGGTCGAAGCAGAATCAGAACATGGGTCTATGGAAGCATCAGAAGAACATGAGATCAGAAGCACTAAAGTTCTGATGGTATCACGCTCAGAAGCACTTCAAGGTCAGAAGATCAGAAGATGCTTTGCACCAAGCTGTTTGACTCTGATGATATTCAAACGTTGTATTCACAAACATCAGATCAGAAGGAAGTACATGTGGTAGGCTACGCTGACTGACAAAAGGAACGTTAGAAGCTATTAAAGGCAACGTCAGTAGACACAGCGTGAACAAGGCTCGAGGTAGTTGACAAAAGCGTATAACATTAAATGCGATGCTGTACGGAACACGCAAAGCATTAAATGCACTCAACGGTCATCTTCTCCAACGCCTATAAATATGAAGTTCTGATGAGAAGCAAGGTTAACGATTCTGAACAAAACAACTCATATTAACTTGCTGAAACTCTGTTCTATTCAAAGCTCAGAATCTTCATCTTCATCAAAGCTCACTACATTGCTGTTGTAATATATTAGTGAGAATAAGCTTAAACGTTAAGAGAAATATCACAGTTTGTGATTATAGCTTTTAAGAAGCAATTGTAATACTCTTAGAATTGGTTACATTAAGTTGTAAGGAACTAGAGTGATCGTGTGGATCAGAATACTCTAGGAAGTCTTAGAGGTTATCTAAGCAGGTTGTAACTAGAGTGATCGTGTGGATCAGAATACTCTAGAAAGTCTTAGAGGGTATCTAAGCAGTTGTTCCTGGAGTGATCAGTGTGTGATCAGAAGACTCTGGAAGACTTAGTTGCTGACTAAGTGGAGAACCATTGTAATCCGTGCGATTAGTGGATTAAATCCTCAGTTGAGGTAAATCATCTCCGCGGGGGTGGACTGGAGTAGTTTAGTTAACAACGAACCAGGATAAAAATAACTGTGCAATTTATTTTTATCGGTCAAGTTTTTAAAGCTACACTTATTCAAACCCCCCCCCTTTCTAAGTGTTTTTCTATCCTTCAATTGGTATCAGAGCGCCGGTTCTAAGGTGCAAGCACTTAACCGTGTTTAGAAAAGATTCAGGAAGAGAAAAACGCTTCAGTAAAAGATGGCTGATGAAACTGCAAAGTCTACATCTACATCTGGCTCTGCTGAGCAACACAACGGTAACAATGGTTATACTAGACCGCCGGTATTTGATGGTGAAAACTTTGAATACTGGAAAGATAAACTGGAAAGTTACTTTCTTGGTCTAGATGGTGATCTATGGGATCTTCTGATGGATGGTTACAAACATCCGGTAAATGCCAGTGGCGTAAAGCTGACAAGGCAAGAAATGAGTGATGATCAGAAGAAGCTTTTCAGGAATCATCATAAATGCAGAACTGTTTTGCTGAATGCTATCTCTCATGCTGAGTATGAGAAGATATCTAACAGGGAAACGGCCTATGACATATATGAGTCCTTGAAAATGACTCATGAAGGAAATGCTCAAGTCAAGGAGACTAAAGCTCTTGCTCTAATCCAGAAATATGAAGCCTTCAAGATGGAGGATGATGAAGACATTGAAAAGATGTTTTCAAGATTTCAAACTCTTACTGCTGGATTGAGAGTTCTTGACAAGGGATACACCAAGGCTGATCACGTAAAGAAGATCATCAGAAGCTTACCCAGAAGATGGGGTCCTATGGTGACTGCATTTAAGATTGCGAAGAATCTAAATGAAGTCTCTTTGGAAGAGCTGATCAGTGCCCTGAGGAGTCATGAAATTGAACTGGATGCAAACGAGCCTCAAAAGAAAGGTAAGTCTATTGCATTAAAATCCAATATCAAGAAATGCACTAACGCTTTTCAGGCTAGAGAAGAAGATCCTGAAGAATCAGAATCTGAAGAAGAAGATGAACTGTCCTTGATCTCCAGAAGGCTAAATCAACTCTGGAAGAACAAGCAAAGGAAGTTCAGAGGCGTCAGAAGTTCAAAGAAATTTGAACGTGGAGAATCTTCTGATGACAGAAGATTTGACAAGAAGAAGGTCATGTGCTATGAATGCAATGAGCCTGGACACTTCAAGAATGAATGTCCAAAACTTCAGAAGGAAAATCCCAAGAAGAAGTTTCATAAGAAGAAAGGTCTTATGGCAACCTGGGATGAGTCAGAAGATGATTCAGACTCTGAAGATGAGCAGGCTAACTGTGCGCTGATGGCGACAGAAGATGACGGATCAGAATCTACATCAGAATCAGATTCTGAAGAGGTATTTTCTGAACTTACTAGAGATGAGTTAGTTTCCAGTCTAACAGAACTTCTGGAATTCAAGTCTCAGATTAGTCTCAAATACAAAAAGCTGAAAAAGCTATTTGAATTTGAAACGAAGAAGCTTGAGTTGGAAAATTCTGAATTAAAAGAAAAAGTTTTAAAATTATCCAATAATGTTGGATCTCCTTCCAATTCAGAAAAATCCACTCCTAGTCTAAACCATATTCTGAAAGAATATGATTTAAGTTTCAGGAAGTTCTTATCTAGAAGTATTGGCAGAAGTCAGCTAGCTTCTATGATATATGCTGTGTCTGGAAACAAAAGAGTCGGCATTGGTTTTGAGGGTGAAACCCCATACAAACTTGAACCTGTTGATGAAATGAAAATCACATACAAGCCATTGTATGATCAGTTCAAGTATGGCCACTCCCATGATATTAGGCACACTTCACATGCTCAAAGTTTTCACATTACACACACTAAGAAGCATGTGACACAACCTAGGAAATATCATGAAACTCACATTAAGAATTATCATGCTGTTCCTCCTATTGCTTACAATGTTAAACCCAAGTTCAATCAGAACTTGAGAAAATCTAACAAGAAAGGACCCAAGAAAATGTGGGTACCTAAGGATAAGATTATTCCTATTGCAGATATCCTTGGCTGCAAAAAGGACAAAGCACAACATGTCGTGGTACCTGGACTCTGGATGCTCACGACACATGACAGGAAGAAGGTCTATGTTCCAAGACCTGGTGCTTAAGTCTGGAGGAGAAGTCAAGCTTGGAGGAGATCAGAAGGGCAAGATAATTGGCTCTGGAACTATAAAGTCTGGTAACTCTCCTTCCATTTCTAATGTACTTCTTGTAGAAGGATTAACACATAACCTCTTATCTATCAGTCAATTGAGTGACAATGGTTATGATATAATCTTTAATCAAAAGTCTTGCAAGGCTGTAAATCAGAAGGATGGCTCAATCCTATTTACAGGCAAGAGGAAGAACAACATTTATAAGACAGATCTGCAAGATCTTATGAGTCAGAAGGTGACTTGTCTTATGTCTGTTTCTGAAGAGCAGTGGGTCTGGCACAGAAGATTAGGTCATGCTAGTTTGAGAAAGATTTCTCAGATTAACAAACTGGATCTTGTCAGAGGACTCCCTAATCTGAAATTCAAATCAGATGCTCTTTGTGAAGCATGTCAGAAGGGCAAGTTCTCCAAACCTGCATTCAAGTCCAAGAATGTTGTTTCTACCTCAAGGCCATTAGAACTCTTGCACATTGATCTGTTTGGCCCAGTCAAAACAGCATCTGTCAGAGGGAAGAAATATGGATTAGTCATCGTAGATGATTATAGCCGCTGGACGTGGGTAAAATTCTTGAAACACAAGGATGAGTCTCATTCAGTGTTCTTTGATTTCTGCATTCAGATTCAATCTGAAAAAGAGTGTAAAATCATAAAGGTCAGAAGTGATCATGGTGGTGAATTTGAGAACAGATTCTTTGAAGAGTTCTTCAAAGAAAATGGTATTGCCCATGATTTCTCTTGTCCTAGAACTCCACAGCAAAATGGAGTTGTAGAACGAAAGAATAGGACTCTGCAAGAAATGGCCAGAACCATGATCAATGAAACCAATATGGCTAAGCATTTCTGGGCAGAAGCAATAAACACTGCATGCTATATTCAGAATAGAATCTCTATCAGACCTATTCTAAATAAGACTCCTTATGAACTGTGGAAGAATATAAAGCCCAACATTTCATATTTCCATCCTTTTGGATGTGTATGCTTTATTCTGAACACTAAAGATCATCTTGGTAAGTTTGATTCCAAAGCACAAAAATGTTTCCTTCTTGGATACTCTGAACGCTCAAAAGGCTACAGAGTATACAATACTGAAACATTGATTGTAGAAGAATCAATCAATATCAGGTTTGATGATAAGCTTGGTTCTGAAAAACCAAAGCAGTTTGATAATTTTGCAGATTGTGATATTGATGTATCAGAAGTTGTTGAGCCAAGAAGCAACGCATCAGAAGCAGAGCTTCTCAGAAGCAAAGAATCTGAAGATCAAGTATCAGCTTCTCTGGAGAATCTAAGCATTTCTGAAGAACCATCTGTCAGAAGATCATCCAGACTCATCTCTGGTCATTCAGAAGATGTCATTCTTGGAAAGAAGGATGATCCAATCAGAACAAGAGCATTCCTTAAGAACAATGCAGACTGTCAATTAGGTCTTGTATCTTTGATCGAGCCAACTTCTGTTGATCATGCTCTAGAAGATCCAGACTGGATAATTGCTATGCAAGAAGAACTGAATCAGTTTACAAGGAATGATGTTTGGGATCTTGTTCCTAGACCAGATGGATTCAATATAATCGGTACAAAATGGGTCTTCAGAAACAAGCTCAGTGAGAAAGGTGAAGTGGTAAGGAACAAAGCCAGACTGGTGGCTCAGGGTTACAGTCAGCAAGAAGGGGTTGACTATACAGAAACCTTTGCACCAGTGGCCAGGTTAGAATCTATTCGTCTATTAATTTCATTTGCCACTCAACATAACATCACTCTCTATCAGATGGATGTTAAGAGTGCCTTCTTAAATGGTTATATAGATGAAGAAGTTTATGTCCATCAACCTCCTGGTTTTGAAGACTCTATGTCTCCTAATCATGTTTTTAAACTAAAGAAATCGTTGTACGGATTGAAACAAGCTCCCAGAGCTTGGTATGAACGCTTAAGTTCTTTCCTTCTGGATAATGGTTTCACTAGAGGAAAAGTGGACACTACTCTCTTCTGTAAAACCTTTAAAAGGGATATTTTAATTTGTCAAATATATGTAGATGATATTATTTTTGGAACATCTAATGCTACACTTGGAAAGGAGTTTGCTGAGTCTATGCAGGCTGAGTTTGAAATGAGCATGATGGGAGAACTCAAGTATTTCCTTGGAATACAAATAAATCAAACATCAGAAGGAACGTATGTTCACCAAACCAAGTATGTGAAGGAACTTCTGAAGAAGTTTAATCTTCTAGACTGCAAAGAATCCAAAACTCCTATGCATCCAACATGCATCCTAGGTAAGGATGAGGTAAGTAAGAAGGTAGATCAGAAGTTATACAGAGGTATGATTGGATCTCTTCTATATTTGACTGCTTCTAGACCTGACATTCTGTTCAGTGTTTGTTTGTGTGCTAGATTCCAATCAGATCCTAGAGAATCTCATTTAACTGCTGTTAAGAGAATTCTAAGGTATCTGAAAGGTACTACTAATGTTGGCTTAGTTTACAGAAAATCTAAAGAATACAACTTAGTAGGATTCTGCGATGCTGACTATGCTGGAGACAGAATTGAAAGAAAGAGTACTTCAGGAAGTTGCCAATTTCTTGGAAGTCATTTGATCTCCTGGTATAGCAAGAAGCAAGCAACTATTGCTCTTTCAACAACAGAAGCAGAATATGTCGCTGCTGCTGGTTGTAGTACACAGATGCTCTGGATGAAGAGTCAGCTAGAAGATTATCAGATATATGAGAGTAACATTCCTATATTCTGTGATAATACTTCTGCTATATGTTTATCTAAGAATCCTATTCTTCATTCAAAAGCTAAACATATTGAGATTAAACATCATTTCATAAGGGACTATGTTCAGAAGGGTGTTCTATCTTTAAACTTTGTGGATACAGACCATCAATGGGCTGATATCTTTACAAAACCCCTGGCTGAAGATAGGTTTAAGTTCATTCTGAAGAACATCAGTATGGATTTATGCCCAGAATGAGAAGATGAGAAGTTCTTATGTATGAATATCTTCTGAAATGAAAGTGGATTATTTTTTAATCAGAAGTTCTGATTGAAATCTTTTAGTAATTATGATTCGGTTATTACTAACGTTTCATTGTCTAAGTTGATTCAGAACCTCTTTTAAAGCAAAACAGCTGTAACGTTTTATCTCGGGATGGTAAACCTGTCTTTACTGTTCATGGATAAGCGCGCGTGCAGTTGAAGGGACGCCGACCATAGGTAACTGTGCTAGTCACCTCATTTGTCTTTATTATCTCTCCTCATGTCACGTAACATTAAATGCTATCCATCATTTGTTTCATTTTATTTTCTTTTAAATACTCTTCAAACGCTTCTCCTTCCCTCTTATATTTTCTCTATTACACTCTGTCTATGTTTTTTTCTCTTGCTCAAACAAAGTTTTTCTTTCTTTAAAAAATCCTAGTTCAAATCTAGCGTTCATCTTGAATCCTTTGTCTGGATCTCTTAATCATGCTCTAAGCCTGTTGAAGATCTATGACTCAAAGGCGGCAGATCTATGCATATCTCGGGATGGCTCTCCTAATACCTCTCAAGTCAGACCTCTTCTTTGATGTTGTTATCAACTTTCACCCAAAGACAGAAGACTTTCTTGAGTTATGGGAAGAGGTTAAGAATGATATTCTTAACTTCTATGTTAAGAGAAAGCCCCGTTTGCAACAGCAGTTCTCTGTCTGTGAACTGTCCCTTTCTTCCTCTTGATGGGTTGACACAGAATGTGTCTTGCTAGGGTTTTGTTTTTAATTTTTGTAGTCATTTCCTCTTGGGATGGCTTTTTATGTATTTGCTAGGAATGTTTCTCATCTTGTTAAACATAAGAACCTTTTGTAATATCTTTTGATTATCAATGAAAAGTTTCTTTGTTTTTACATTCCAGGATTTTATTTGTCGTTTTATACATCTGAATCTTTTGATATATTCTTTTTGATGTTATGACAAAAAGGGGGAGAAGATAAATGATAAATGATTTGATTAATCTATCAGTTGCTGGGTAAAGCTCCCACACATTCACTAACAAGAACTGCAAGTTCTATATGGTTTAAGTGTTTTTGCAGGTATAAAGAAGTGAAGAAAATCTTCAAAGCAAACACAAGAAGCAAAACCATAAGAAGTGTTATTCTGTAAAAAGAATAAGCTCATGGAAACTGAAGCAAGCTGAGTGCTGTCAAGCTTCAGAATCAGAAGCACTGATAATAGAATTTGATCCATATTTGTCTATTTGCTCTGACAAAATTCTATTTGCTCTGATACATTATTTTAGCCTATATGGCTCTGATACATATCATGTGTTCTAATATACATTTTATGTTCTGACTCGTTCATGCTGACTTTTGTCTTTTAGTTTTTGTTCTGTAACATTTCAGGATGTAGAGATGCTCTGGTACATTCAACAATGTTCTGATACAAATCTAGCATGAAGTGATGTTGGTAGAAATTCAAAGCTCTGAAGCTATCCGAGGGAAGCAGAAATCAGAAGCTGTGAATGTTCTAAAGATCCAGAAAACTCAAGTTCTGAAGCTGTCCTAAATGGAAGCAGAAATCAGAAGCTGTGAATGTTCTGAAGATCAAAGAAATTCAAGTTCTGAAGCTGTCCTAAATGGAAGCAGAAATCAGAAGCTGTGAATGTTCTGAAGATCAAAGAAATTCAAGTTCTGAAGCTGTCCTAAATGGAAGCAGGAATCAGAAGCTATGAGTGTTCTAGGGATCTAAAGAAATTCAAGTTCTGAAGCTGTCCAATGGAAGCAGAAGTCAGAAGCTATGAATTCTCTGAAGACAGAAGCTTATGTGATCGTCTCTACCGAAATAATCAGGGAAGTCTTTTATTAAAGTTCTTCGAGTATTTATTTCAGGGGGAGATTATTTATCTCAGGGGAGATTGTTAATCTCAGGGGGAGACATATTCACATGCTTATGCTATAGCTGTGTAATTTGTCTTTTGCCGTCTGCTCTTTCTGATCGCAAATTCATATCATTTATATATGTTTTTGTCATCATCAAAAAGGGGGAGATTGTTAGAACAAGATTTGTTCTGATCAATTATCTTAGTTTTGATGATAACAAATAATATGAATTTTGCTTAAGATAATATGGTACTCTAATCCAATGCAATTTCCTTTTCAGGAAATATATAAAGAGTATGCATAATTCAGCGCTCAGAAGCTTTGTCTCAAAGGGTTCAGCATGCAACATCAGAACATGGTCTGGCAAGACATCAGAAGATGGTCGAAGCAGAATCAGAACATGGGTCTATGGAAGCATCAGAAGAACATGAGATCAGAAGCACTAAAGTTCTGATGGTATCACGCTCAGAAGCACTTCAAGGTCAGAAGATCAGAAGATGCTTTGCACCAAGCTGTTTGACTCTGATGATATTCAAACGTTGTATTCACAAACATCAGATCAGAAGGAAGTACATGTGGCAGGCTACGCTGACTGACAAAAGGAACGTTAGAAGCTATTAAAGGCAACGTCAGTAGACACAGCGTGAACAAGGCTCGAGGTAGTTGACAAAAGCGTATAACATTAAATGCGATGCTGTACAGAACACGCAAAGCATTAAATGCACTCAACGGTCATCTTCTCCAACGCCTATAAATATGAAGTTCTGATGAGAAGCAAGGTTAACGATTCTGAACAAAACAACTCATATTAACTTGCTGAAACTCTGTTCTATTCAAAGCTCAGAATCTTCATCTTCATCAAAGCTCACTACATTGCTGTTGTAATATATTAGTGAGAATAAGCTTAAACGTTAAGAGAAATATCACAGTTTGTGATTATAGCTTTTAAGAAGCAATTGTAATACTCTTAGAATTGGTTACATTAAGTTGTAAGGAACTAGAGTGATCGTGTGGATCAGAATACTCTAGGAAGTCTTAGAGGTTATCTAAGCAGGTTGTAACTAGAGTGATCGTGTGGATCAGAATACTCTAGAAAGTCTTAGAGGGTATCTAAGCAGTTGTTCCTGGAGTGATCAGTGTGTGATCAGAAGACTCTGGAAGACTTAGTTGCTGACTAAGTGGAGAACCATTGTAATCCGTGCGATTAGTGGATTAAATCCTCAGTTGAGGTAAATCATCTCTGCGGGGGTGGACTGGAGTAGTTTAGTTAACAACGAACCAGGATAAAAATAACTGTGCAATTTATTTTTATCGGTCAAGTTTTTAAAGCTACACTTATTCAACCCCCCCTTTCTAAGTGTTTTTCTATCCTTCAAATACTACAACTCAATTTACAATCATACCCATTAACCATATCGCAGTGCCTATTGCCCCTGCATCCTAGTCAACCTACCCACAATAAACAGTTCGACCTAAGACACGTTTGAATTTCCACATATCGTATTCCTCTTTGTCTTAATATGAATCATATTCAATAATCTCCACCTTAACAAATATTAAACCCCTATGAAGACTTCCTGCATGACGATGACATCTTGACAACTTGGAAGGTACACCTCCTACTTAACATTGAGAAACATGTAACAAGTTCATCCAATGCTTGAACTTATCATTGATGTCTGACTTGGTCAACATATCCGTTACATTCTCTATAGTATGAGCCTTTTCAAATTATATATGTCTAGATGCAAGTAACTCCCTAATATTGGGAAACCTCACATCAATATGTTTGATCCTAGCATGATACACTCGATTATTTGTCAAATAAATGACAATTTGACTATCACAATGCAAATGTACTCCACCTTGCTCAACACCCAACTCTTTCACCAATCCTGTATATGCTAGAAGGATTCTTTGGAAGCTTCACTTGCCATCATGTACTATACTTTAGTTGTCGACATAACCACTATGTATTGAATCAATATTAACTGCCAATAAAAAAGAACATCTATGCTAATTACCATCTTATTTTTAATCGGACTCCATAACTTGAACCCCTTCACACCTTTTGCATAAGCGACGAGTACAACAAGATAATTTTCTTATCTTCGTCATCAATCTTTATCCCAAGCCTCATCGGGTCGATGATTATATTGTTGAATACATTGACATGTTGTAGCAAATCAGATTCTTCATGCATCTTTAAACTATTATTCACTGCTTTGTGATACATCAGCTTGTTTGAAACCCATGATTGAACCAATCTCGCGACTTTCTCCTTCATCTTTGCCTAATTGGTATCTTCCATCTTAGTCAATTTCGTTCACACAATGCTTTTTGTAAGCTTTGCTAAGGCAACATATCCTTATCTCCTTTTTGCCTAATTGCTATAATCTGAAATTACACATTCCTTCGAACCTTGTCTCCTCGAATTTTGCACAAAGATTAATCGACATCTGATGCCATTTGTTATAATAACAACCAACATAGATGATTAAAGAGAAATAAAAGTAATAGACAATGAACACAATCGATCTTTGTTAATGCAGTTTAGACAATGATGCTTACCTTTGCGACTATAAAGCAACCATTGTTTCTTTTTTATTTTTGTGATTAAGTAGGTTTACAATGTTACGAGAAATATATATATATATATATATATATATATATATATATATATATATATATATATATATATATATATATATATATATATATATATATATATATATATATATATATATATATAATACTATACTACGAATCAGTTTACAATAATACTCTTGAACCGTACCCAAAAAAATACTACTCCCCATCTATCACCCACCCATCACTCACCCAGAACAAACAGTTGGACATAAGACATATTTAGAATTTGTAAATGTTGTATTTCTCTGTCTTAATATGAGCCATATCTAACATTAAACAATATAAAACTTTTGGTATATTACAACACTAGTCACAATCAAAGGTGATGGACTAAATTGTCCGACCACCTCAAATTTACAACATTGTATTTATGAGATTTTGTTGAACTTAGGTCTCACGCCCTCACAATTTTATCTTTTGTAAAGACATTGATTTAAAAGTGTATAAATTAATTATGATGGTTTCAATTCTTAAATAATATGTGATTTTTTTGGTGTTGCAAAAAAAACCTAGACACTAAATAATATAATGTCCAATAGATTTACTTAAAGAAACTTACACACTAAGTAATGTCCAATAGATTTGCTTAAAACAACTTATACACTAATTAAATATTCCAAAACCCTAATTATAATAAATCCAAGACTAACAAAAGTATAAAAATAGAGAAAGGACACCACTCCTCTTCTAGCATGATTGAAATGCCAACCATTAATATCATAGGCCACCACTCAATTAACCCCAAACTAAAGTCTCTCCAACAATGAAGGGACTAAGATTGCTCCTTTTGTCAATTATCTTAATATAAAAATAGCAATGATCAATTCAATGACTTGATTAATGTCTTAACCCTCAATTAACAAACATAATTTTGACTATTTTCTTAAGACCATCTTTATATACTAAAAAGAATGTCACAATCCAAACAAGTTATAATGATATGGATATGATTTTGTTGTGTTCCATTATGGATTCACCCAATTTGCAAGGATAATATATAAAAGAGCAATACATAGAATAGGGACACATTCTCTCTCTCACACATCTTACCATGGTCACACACAAACTATTATGGGAAACATACCCACCCACTTTATGGCAAAAAAATGTTAAGAGACAAGAGAAGCGTGTGATTCACTCGCTTAAAAAGAGAGTAACCATTTGATTTTCAAAAGGTCACAAAAACTTAACCATAACATTAACCATAGTTTAGAAAAGGAAACCTTAATTTCTCTCTCTATTTTTTCCTCTGTTTCTGTCTTCTCAGCTGTGTGCGTGTGTTGCTGCATTGGTTTTCTGCAAACTCTGCAAAGCTTTCGCCGCCTTCCGCGTCTATTTGGGTCTTAAAGTTTGGATTTTTCGCTTTCTTCGAGCTTATAAGGTTGCTTTTTTGATAGAATTGGGAATGGTTAATCATCACTCCCACTCAAACATTGGAATAGGAATAAAAAAAGCTTGTTATTGTGAATGAGGTTAAGTTTTCATCAAATTTTGAAACTTTTTGAGTACCCAGTTGAGAAAAGATAATTGGGTTTTCCTTGATCTCAACTGGGATTTTGGATTTTGGATTTTGGATTTTGTCACTGCCGACTTAAATGCTGTTTAGGGAAAGAAATTAAGATTAAAAAATTAAGATCGGTTTAAAGTCACTTACTTTATACTTGACAAGGTTAGTAAGCATGGTTTATAATTAATTTGTTTGACTGATGTTGTTTTATTAGCTTAATTTTGTATTATTGTTTTGTTACTTTTGTTTTCTCATTGATAATGACTTTTGGGGTATTTAAAAAAATGATTCTTTTTTTAATTTTGTAAAATTGTTGATGTAAGCTTATTTCCTTTATTGTGGCTTGTTTCAGGTGTTTCTGCTTTGTCTTCAAACTTCATTTGGATTCCAAAGGTTGCTCAGTTTTTGCAGAAGAATATGTTGGAAGCAATGTTAAGATTAAGAGCTTTGGTTTTCTGATTTGAGGTTTTTTTTTGTTGTCTGAGTTGAGTTTTGGTTCTGTTGATTGATCCTTTGATTCATTCATCATCATGCCTCTTTATGAGTTATACCGTTTGGCTAGAGAGAAGCTTGGGAATGAGAGTAACACCACAAGTGTAGCTGATCAACCTTCCTCGTAAGATTTTCATGTGTTTGATTTGATGAAATTAAGTTTTTCTTTTTGTTTTGGTCTTTTGTTTCTTAGTTGTGTTTCTTTTGGATTTGATTTGAATGTGCAGACCTGAGAATGATTTTTTTGAGCTGGTTTGGGAGAGTGGTCAGATTTCGAGCCAAGGTCAATCGAGTCGAGGTAGAAAGAGTAGTCCACCTTGCAGGAGTTTGCCATCTCACTGCTTACCCTCACATAGTCCGAGAGGTCGAGAGAAAGACGTTGGAGGAGGATACGGTAGCAATCAAAAGATAGGAAAGTTTGGTGATTTAGAGTCTGGTTTGAATGAGATTCCGATATCAGTGCCATCTCGCGAAGTAGATGAAATGATGCCTTGGTTGGATTATTCGATGGATGGTTCTTTGCCAACTGAATATGGTTCTGATTTCTTAAATGAACTACATAACGACATCCCTGCATCGAATAGTTTTACTTTATTCGATAAAAGGAGTAATGGAAATCAGGTGTTTAGGGACTCGAATAAAAATTCTGCAGAACCGATGAATGTTTCGAAGGGTTCTTCAGCTGAACAGGTTGAGACTGCGAGAAATAAAGCTAGCACCAATCAGTTATATCCGCCATCGTCGAATCAATGTCAAACATCATTTGTACCTGTTAGATCTAGGGAATCGGATATACATGAAAACAATAATGCAAGTAATGGTAACCAGGATGTGCCTTACGGTGTTCCATCTTCCTCAAGTGATTTTTCTAGCTTAAAGGCGCAGAAGCAAGATCCTAAAATGCCCGGCAATGGTTCCAATGTAGTGAATTTTTCCCATTTTGCAAGGCCCGCTGCTATTGTGAGAGCTAATCTCCAGAACATTGGGCTGAAGTCTGGTTTGATTTCACCTTCAGCAAGATCGGATAGTATTGGAATTAAGAATAGAGGTGAAGCTTCAACTAGCAGCAACCCTCCTGAATCAGCTCTTGTTAATTCGAGCGGCGAGTGTTCAAAGGAACCAGAGATTCGGTGTCAGAAGGCGGTGGTGCAATCCAAGGCTGATTTGAAACCTTTGCAGACGAAATCTCTTGAAACGAATGTTGTGGCTTCTAAACAATCTGAGCCTGTTTGCAAAGAGAGTGGAATTAAAAAAGATCAACCTTCCAATCAAGTTCTTGGCGACGGTGGCACTAAAGTACAAACAGCTGCGGAAAAAGGTATAGAGACGGCAATAGCATCTTCTTCTATTTGCTCTGGCAACGGTGCAGACAGAGGCTCGGATGATCCAAATCGAGATTTAAAACGGAAAAATAGAGACACTGATGACTCTGAATGCCATAGTGAAGTAAGTTAACAATATAGATTTACACTGTTTTTTGACTTATTTTATATTTTCCCTCTATAAACTAAGAAAACACTTTACTTGAAGGATGTTGAGGAGGAATCACTGGGTGTTAAGAAGGGGGCTTCCGGACGAGGAGTTGCAGGTTCCAAAAGAAGCCGTGCTGCTGAAGTGCATAATCTATCTGAAAGGGTAAGCAAGGCCATGCATCTTCTATTTGTGTCGTGTTAACTTCGAAACCACGCTTATTTTCTTTCTTTTGAGCTCAATTTGTTCACGATTCGTCGAATCATAATTTATTCATACAGAGACGAAGAGACAGAATAAATGAGAAGATGCGTGCATTACAAGAACTCATACCTAACTGCAATAAGGTTGGTTTATTTCTTCTCATTCTATTTTGCACTTCTTAGGTCCACTTGAAAAAATGTTATGTAGTTTCTTTTTTTTTTTTTTGTTGTTGAGAAATATTGAATGTTGGTTATTGTTAAGAAATGTGGTTTAGGCCTAACTCATCCTTACAAAACCGGCTTGTAGGGTGAGGATTGCCCCCACTTATACCACATGTTCAGACCATATATTGTCCGATGCGGGACTCTTAACATGCCCTCTCACGCCCAGGACTGGACATCTGGAGCGTGGAAATAAATATTTTAGACCAGACTCTGATACCATGTTAAGAAATGTGATTTGGGCCTAACTCATCCTTACAAAATGACTTGTAGGGTGAGAATTGCCCCCACTTATAAGCATATTTTCAGGCTTTATATATTCATGCATACTTGATTCCTAATTTATTTTGGTTTTTCTAACTTCACATGTACTCCTACTAGGTGGATAAAGCTTCAATGCTTGATGAGGCAATCGAGTATCTAAAAACACTTCAGCTCCAAGTTCAAGTAATCTCAATCCCCGTGGCGTTAATTTGTTTAGTTTGTTTAGTTTTAAATTTTATGACTATAAATGATCTCAGAGAATGAATAAATGATCTCAGAGAATGATTCCTATCTTGTTATGCAGATGATGTCAATGGGTGCTGGTTTATATATGCCTCAAATGATGTTACCTGCTGGAATGCAGCACATGCATGCACCACACATGGCTGCATTTTCGCCTATGAGCATTGGCATGCATATGGGGTTAGGTATGGGCTATGGAATGGGAATACCTGACATGAACGGTGGACCTTCTAGATTTCCAATGATGCCTCAGATGCAAGGAACTCATATCCCTATGTCTGGACCTTCTGCTATACATGGGATGGCCAGATCGAATCCTCAAGGGTTTGGGCTTCCAGGTCAGGGAATTTCCTTGCCGATGCCGCGAGCTCCTGTATTTCCTTTTTCAGGAGGGCCTGTTTTGAACTCATCAGCTCCTGGACCATCTGCGTATGGATCCACCGGACTTGTTGAAACCGCGAATCCGGCTTCAGTGTCGGGCTCAAAAGATCCAATGCGGAATGTGGACTCTCAAATTAAACAAAGCGCATGTGGCCGCGACCCTACAAACCAGATTCCTAATCAGGTCTGTTTATCCATAACTAGGTCCTCTTGATCAACTTTCACATTAGTTAACATTTAGTTTTGAGAATAATTCTATGCTATTCTTATGCTTGATGTTTATGTTCTACATTTCTGTCATACTACACAGTCGGCTTTGGCGCATAATGGTGGTCATCCCTTGGTGGCCGATGACAGTAGAGCTGCTAATCCTGGAAAATAACACTTTGTGATTGGTAAGTATTATGAACATGTATTTCAGTTCCAGTAAATGCATGAATACATGAACTCATTCAACCTCAACTTTTACTTCTGGCAGGTTATGTTTGATACTACGCTCTGATCGTGGCTAGTAGAAGAATCAGGTTTTTCGAAATGTGAGTCCAAAATCTCTTGTATCTCATCTTTGCAAGTTCAATCCAGATTACTACAGAGGATGTTTGGGAGTCATTGAGGTTGATCCGTCAAAATAGTGATGGGAATTCTAGTTTCCGGGATTTGAAAATTGCACAAATTTTGGTATCTTGTGATTCGCCACTCATTTGTACATCCACAACCTGTCCAATCTAATGGCATAGTTTTTTTATATATCTTACTTAACATTATGCATTCAAATGCTTGATTCAGATCTTTCATAGTGATTCTTTGGATTAATGAAATAATAAGATTACAAATAACATTTTGTTCGTTTATTATATTTGTTAAACAAATTTCAGTTTCACTCCCTAAAACATAGTTAATAAGACAAGAGTATCCAAACACATATAACATTGCGGTTCATGAACTTTGGCAATGTAAGACTCAAATACAACTTCAATATCTACCCTCAAGCCTAACCTGAGCCTAGGTCACGCCCAAAAACTACGTCGTTGATAAGACCACCCAAACACATATATACATTGCACAATCCTGAAACTTCGACAATGCGTGGCTTAAATACAACTTTAATAATACTTTACTAATTACCATCATTTTATTTTTCCTCATTTGGTCAAAAAGCCTAGATTTTTTTTCACATAACAAATAACAGTACTCAAGATCACATGGTTATTCCTGATTAGTATGTGGTATAAACCGTAAAAACAGTTCACTTAATAAGAATATATTAGTTTTGGTAGTTCATGATTATAAATGGTTGAGAAGCATCTATTTAGACGGCGTAGTATCGAGGCTAGTATATCTCTCTTGAACTCATGTCTTTGTTTCATCTTCTTTTGTATAGAAATGATAGTGAATTGAGCTAACTTATCACTCAAGTAATCATTTACATTATTGAGAATGAGAACTAGTTGTGATTGTGAAGGCTTCTTTACTTAGTAAGTAGAAAGGGACATAAGGATTGAAACAAATTGGCAATAAACAATCAATACTAGATCATCATTCATCACAGCTCATTGTACAGAAGTACAAACCATTCATTTTCACGCCATATAGTTAAAATGGCTTCCATCGGTTACAAACATCAATCAAGAACAAACTGCATACATTCAAAAGAATAAAGAAGAAGAAAACAATCAAATTTTACACTACTGTCTAAAGCATGGCCTAAGGCCATCTATATACACTGCACTCTGCACACCTTTTTGCATTCAAACAAATTCAAGAGAAAATAAAAAATGTATAGAAACCAAAATATATGCTATATATATGCCATCTATATACACTGCACTCTGCACACCTTTAATTCATCAAACTTAATTCATTCTGTGTCGCATTATTTGACTTTAATGTCCCCCTTTTGATCTGAGTTCAGGTTTTTGGAGGATGGTGATTTACCAGTGATAGCCTTCTTTGCTTTCACTAGTGACTGTTTTACCTTTGATATGATATTATTTGATTGCTTCTGAGCTGGTTTGGCTGGAGTTTCTTTTGGAAGGTCCTTGGTTACTGTTGTTGTATCATTTTCCTTAGTGGCTTCAACCTCAGTTTTCACTGGCTCTTCGATTTTTTCTTTCTCCGAATTATTCTCTCCTGTTTGAATAGTTTTTTCCTCCTCGTCTTTTTCTTCAAATTTAGATGCCAGTGTTTCTCTAACAGGTTCACTTACAGCTTTAGAGATTTCATCTACCTTTGTGTCAGCTTTCCCTGCTTCAGGTGTATCTGTCTTTGCCTCATTTTGTTCCTCAGCCTTCTTGATCTCAACCTCCGTTTCTCTTGAGGATACTTGGACAGCATCAGGTGCTTCTGGTTCCTTCTTTACATTTTCTGCGGCAACATCAACCTTTTCATCGACACTGGTAGCGTTCTCTGTAACACCGGCCACTTCTTTCTTAACATCTTCTACAACAGTCTTTTCTTCAACTTCAGGAGAAGGTTCCACTGGATTTTCAAGCTTTGTCTGAGCTTCCTCATTTAGTGAAACTTGTTCAGTATTCACTGTGGTGTTAGTTTCACTTTCGTCTTCTTTGACAGTGGAGTTTTTTATTGTACCGTCGATAGATTCTTCACTTTTTTGCGTTGCTTTCTCAGGCTCCACCACCTTAATAGTTTCCACAACTTCTTCACCTATTTGTAATTGTTCTCTTGGCTTTTCCTCCACTCCATTAGACAGAGAGTCTATGTTCTCTTCTTTTACAGGAATTGCTTCTAATTCCGAGTTGCCAGCCTCTTTCACCGGGTCAATATCAGAGTCTTTAGAAGGGTGAACCTCCACTGTATCACCTATTTGTTCTTGACTTTCAGATTTTTCCTTTGGCTTCGCTTCTTCCTCTTGCTTGAACGATTGAATTTCTTGTGCACCTTGGCTTTCATCCACTTCAGTAACCACAGGCTCTGCTTTCTCGGTTTCCGTAGGCCCTACATTGTTGTTGTTTGTCTCTTTCAGTATCGTGGCCTCAAACTCTAATTCTCTTGTCTTTTCTTCTACAGCAATGACATTATTAGTTTCGGTAGACTGTTCAGGAATTGAAGATGCGTTTAGTTGCTCGTCTTCCCTCGGTTCTGTTGATTGTTGTTCTGGTTCTTTCTGATTTTCCTCAATTTCAATAACCGCAGGCTCTTCTTTCACTGTTTCTGTGGGATCAACTTCAGCAACCACAAGTTCTTCTTTTACTGTATCTGTAGGCTCAGCTTGAGTAACCACAGGCTCTGCTTTCTCTGTTTCAGTAGACTCTGCATTGTCGTTGTTTGTATCTTTCAGTGTCGCTGCTGCAAACTCTAATTCTCTTGTTTTTTCTTCCACAGCAATGACATCATTAGTTTCTGCAGACTGTTCAGGAATTGAATATGTGTTTGGTTTCTCCTCTTCCTTCGGCTCTTTTTGATTTTCCTCAACTTCAGTAACCGCAGGCTCGTCTTTTACTGTTTCTGTGGGCTCAACTTCAGCAACCACAAGTTCTTCTTTCACTGTTTCTGTAAGCTCAACTTGAGTAACCACAGGCTCTGCTTTCTCTGTTTCAGTAGGCCCTGCATTGTCGTTGTTTGTATCTTTCAGTATTGCGGCCTCAAACTCCAATTCTCTTGTTTTTTCTTCTACAGCAATGACATCATTAGTTTCTGCAGACTGTTCAGGAATTGAAGATGTGTTTGGTTGCTCCTCTTCCTTCGGTTCTTTTTGATTTTCCTCAACTTCAGTAACCGCAGGCTCGTCTTTTACTGTTCCTGTGGGCTCAACATCAGCAACCACAAGTTCTTTTTTTGTTTCTGTTGGCTCAACTTCAGTAACCACAGATTCTGCTTTTGCTTTTTCTACTTCGGTGTTGTTGGTCTCTTCCGCTATCGCTGCTGATATCTTTTCCTCATTGGCTTCAGCTGAGGGTTCAACAATTGCAATTGTGCTTGGTTGCTCCGCCTCTTCTGATTTTTCTTGCGATTCTTTTTCTGGTTCTTGCGTTACTTCCCTCTCTTTTGTAGCGACAGGCTCGGTCACCTTTTCGGCACCTGTTTCTGAAATTTCAGCATGTTTCACCTCAGCTACTTCAGATTGATTAGTCTCAGTCGCATCACTTGAACTCTCAGTGGTGTCAACTGATTTTTCAATGATTTCAGCTTCTGGAACGTCTCCTGTTTTGGATTTATTTTCTTCATCTACAGGTTTCTTTTCAATCGTTTGTTGTGTTTCCTTCACATCAGTTTCAGTCGATTGTGGCTCGTCTTGCTGGCTTATTGCTGCGTCAAGCACTGGTTCTGCAACACTAATAGGCTGTGATTCAGGAATTGGATTCTTCTCCTCTTCCGCAATGTCTGCAACTGCAACAGGTTCTATTGGCACTGAATCATCAGTTTTTTCTACAGGAACAGGAAGCTCAGCCTTCTCTTCATCTACTTTTTCTACAGCTGAATTTGGTGCATCATCAACTATGTCAGGTTTCGGACTATCTTCAATAGAAACCTTCAATGCTGAAGAGTCATCAGACTTTTCAATCTCTGATGATGCAAGCTCAGCCTTCTCTTCATCTCCTTTCTCTGCAGCTGAATTTTGTGATTCATCAACTATGTCTTGTTTCAGAATATCTTCCACAGATATTGTAAATGCTGAAGAATCGTCACCCTTCTCGATCTCTGCTGCTGCGAGCTCAGCCTTCACCTCATCTCCTTCTGTTGTGGACGAAGGAGTAGCTTGACCTTGTGAATCGTCAGGCTTGAATCCATCTTCATTGGCTAAGGAATTGATCTTTTCTGCAATAGCCTCGTCCTTTTCCAGCTTCACAAATTCCTATGTAATAAAAGAAAAAACAATGTTAATTAAATGAAACAGCTGGATTTTGTGCATCATCAACTATGTCAGGTTTCGGACTATATTCAACAGATACCTTAAGTGCTGAAGAATCGTCCCCCGTTTCAATCTCTGCTGCTGCAAGCTCAGCCTTCGCCTCGTCTCCTTCCGTCGTGGACGAAGGTGTTGCTTGATCTTGTGCATCATCAGGCTTGCCTCCATCTTCTTTGGCTAAGGAATCAATCTTTTCTGCAATAGCTTCGTCCTTCTCCGGCTTCACAAATTCCTATATAATAAAGGATGATAAAAACATGATGAGTTAAATGAAACAGGTGGATTTGGTTCATCATCAACTATGTCAGGTTTCAGACTATCTTCAACAGATACCTTCAATGATGAAGAATCGTCACCCTTTTCGATCGCTTTTGATGCAAGCTCGGCCTTCACCTCATCGCCTTCTGTCGTGGACGAAGGAGTAGCTTGACCTTGTCCATCTTCGGGCTTGTCACCATCTTCATTGGCCAAGGAATTAATCGTTTCTGAAATAGCTTCATCCTTTTCCTGCTTTACAAATTCCTATAAAATAAAAGATGAAAAACAATGTTAGTTAGAAATGAAATAGCTGGATTTTATGCATCATCAATTACGTCAGATTTCGGGCTATCTTCGACAGGTACCTTCAATGCTGAAGAATCGTCACCCTTTTCGATCTCCACTGCTGTAAGCTCAGCCTTCACCTCATCTTCTGCCTCGGATGTAGGAGTAGCTTGACCTTGCGAATGGTCAGGCTTGTCTCCATCTTCATTGGCTAAGGAATTGATCTTTTCTTCAATAGTTTCATCCTTTTCCAGCTTCACAAACTCCTATATAATAAAAGATGAAAAAACAATGTTAGTTAAAAGAAACAGTTGGATTCTGTGCACCATAAACTATGTCAGGTTTCAGACTATCTTCAATAAATACCTTCAACGCTGAAGAATCGTCACCCTTTTCGATCGCTTCTGATGCAAGCTCTGCCTTCACCTCGTCTCCTGTTGTGGACGAAGGAGTAGCTTGAATTGGTGTGTCATCAGGCTTGTCTCCATCTTCATTGGCTAAGGAATCGATCTTTTCTGCAATAGCTTCATCTTTTTCTGGCTTCACAAATTCCTATATAGTAAAAAATGAAAGAAACATTGATAGTTAAATGAAACAGATTGATTTGGTTCTTCATAGACTATGTCAGGTTTCGGACTATCTTCAACAGATACCTTCGATGTTGAAGAATCATCATCCTTTACGATCTCTGCTGCTACAAGCTCAGCCTTCACCTCATCTCCTTCTGTTGTGGACGAAGGAAGAGCTTGACTTTGTGTGTCTTCGGGCTTGTCTTCATTGGCTAAGGAATCAATCTTTTCTGCAATAGCATCATCCTTTTCCGGCTTCACAAATTCCTATATAATAAAAGAAGAAAAAACATTATTATTTAAATGGAACAGGTGGATTTGGTTCATCACATACTATGTCAGGTTGCGGACTATCTTTAACGTATACCTTCAATGTTGAAGAATTGTCATCCTTTACGATCTCTGCTGCTACAAGCTCAGCCTTCACCTCATCTCCTTCTGTTGTGGAAGGTGTAGCTTGACCTTGCGCTTCTTCGGGCTTGTCACCATCTTCATTGGCCAAGGAATTTATCTTTTTTGCAATAGCTTCGTCCTTCTCCTGCTTCACAAATTCCTGTATAACAAACGAAGAAAAAACGCTTAGTTAAATGAACCATCTGGATTAACTTTGTCAGGTTTCAGACTATCTTCAACAGAAACCTTCAACGCTGAAGAATCGTCCCCCTTTTTGATCTCTGCTGCCGCAAGCTCGGCCTTCACCTCATCTCCTTCTGTTGTGGACGAAGGAGTAGATCGAACTTGTGCACCCTCTGGCTTATCTCCATCTTCATTTGCTAACGAATTGATCTTTTCTGCAATAGCTTCATCCTTTTCCTGCTTCACAAATTCCTACAGAACATAAAAGATGAAAACATTATTAGTTAAATGAAGATTACTTGATAAAAAAAAAACTTAATCATCAACAAAAAGTGGTTGTTTAGAAAGCAAAAAAAAGCAAAAAACAAACTTAGGGAACATTTTATGAAACATAACTTGTCTAATACTCTTCAACAAAAGAACCCTATGAGAGGAATAAAATCATTGATCATTGGATAAACCATTCAACACTTCAAAATTCAGAATCCATTCAGTTCCTTTATCTTACATGAATCAACAAAACTTCCAACAAGTTTTAAGATCTTAAGATCAACTTTACTATTACTATTTGTCACTATATATTTTCATATTAAAAAAACTAACTTTGTATACAATTATCCTCTGATTAAAAACATGCAAGCTTGATAAAAAAAAACAACCTAAGTACAATTAAGAAAAAGTTAAAGATCATAAGAGCAAACCTGATGAGTAGGATCAGAAGGAAGTTCAAGAGTCTCAGTAGCCATGATGAGAAAACCAAGAGTGAGTAGTGAGGTTAGAATTACAAGTGAAGTTGTTGAGAACTTAAGGTGTAGAAAATAACCAATAAAGAAAGTTTTCAAGTGAGGAGAATAATATGGTTGGCAGGAAAAAAGAAGTTTGTTTTTGCAATGAAGAAAAAAAAGGCAGAAACAGAGATGTTTTGACAGACTGTATGTCACATGAGCTGGTGCTATACTATTGTGGACTCAATGATTTAACAAGATTAGTATTATTATTTATTATTATGATTAATGTGGTACTAAAGTTTTTTTTTGATTAAAATACAAAAAAGTATATGATAAAATGGAAAAGTTGATGATATAGCTGGATTGAGCTGTAGCAAAGTGACTAGCTTTATTGGAGGAGTGATTAATGGGACCTGATCAGTTCTTCATGCATTTAAACGGTTGAAAGTTGAAAAATGTTTTTTGGGCCCTCTTATTGAAATAGATAGATATTATCTTCTTGTGGACTATGGTTTATTAAGATTCCTTTTAATCAAATCTTAATTAAATGTCCTTTTCTAATTATCAAAATCATTAATAAATTCTCTTCTTCCGAAATAATATTTTTAGATTCATTGAATAATTAATGCATCTGATTTAGATACTAATCAGATGAGAGAATTATTTACTAAAAAAAAATTTTATGACGTATTATTTAATATAAAAAATAAGTATTAACAGAAGTATTTAGACAGCAAGTAGAATTATTGTTAATAATAATATTGTTAAGGCAAGTTGGAATTTTAAAATAAACCGCTATTTTTTATTTTAATTACTTTTGATTCTATGGACTACATCATTATGGACTATGGTTGTTGTCACTTGCTACCATTAAGTCAAAAATTTATTATAATTAAGGTGTGAGGGACATTGTTTCTTATTTATTTAAATCAAAATTTCATCATCAACGTCTGCAGGTCTTTTCTCTATCAGGGCATCAAAATCTGGTGTAGTACTATTATAAATATAAAAAAGCTGGTATAGTAGTTAGAATCAGATATGTCTTTTAAAATAAATATTTATTAGTTTAATTGTTTTGTAGATCTTAAATTGTAATTTGGTCGGTAAATTAATAAATTTATTTAATTTTGTTAGATAGTTTCAAGCAATGAATAATATTTTTTTTCTTAAAATATATATATATATATATATATATATATATATATATATATATATATATATATATATATATATATATATATATATATATATATATATATATATATATATATATATATATATATATATATATATATATATATATATATATATATATATATATATATCAATAGTTAGATTACATATATAGAAATTTATATAAAATTTTGTGTTTGATTCTTATTATATTTTGGCAATAACGAACTATTTAATGAATATTTTATAATGAAATATTGAGAAGATTAACTAAGCCTTAAACCCTAACTCTAATAGTATGAGCGAACTACTCGCTCGGGTTCAACCATATATTAATTAATTATGAAGAGAAATTATGATATGAAGATATAAAGAATAATAAGACATTTGGGAAGCTCAGACTCAACCATACATTAATTAATAATGAAGAGAAATCATGATATGAAGATATAAAGAATAATAGGACATTTGGGAAACTCGAAGAAGACACCAAGTGTTGTAAAGATGTAGACAAGGAGATGAACAAGGAATTCAAGTCTTGGTCTTAGAGTATACCCCTTTAACATATTCATGGAGAGAACCCTACAAGAATGTGCCAATAAAACATTTAAAGAAGTCGGGGTGTAATAACCCTAAGCCTTGAAGGAGTAAGAATGCGGTGACAAGACGAAATACTGCAAGTTTTACAAATGTCACATGCATGAGACCAATGAATCAATTGAAAATATGGTCAAGAAAGAAAGACTAAGTAGATACACCAATGAGGATGATCTAAGAGGGGGCAACAAGAGATGCATTGACTCTCTTTAGAAATATCGTGAACTGACTTCAAGAGTGAGCTTTAGACAACAACCCATTCTAGGATTTAGTGACAATAGAGGATTATAAGCATAGCAAACGAGATATTTTTGTTGATAATCATGGCAACCATGGACAATTTTGATGTTTCCCAAATTCTCATCGATGAAGGAAGTCTGTGTGACATTATGTACGCAAAATTGTTCATCAAACTACGCATGAGAAATGAAACCTCTATGCCATACATGAAAATAATTTTTACTAGGCTTCAACATAACGGTAACCCGTCTTTAGGGTTTCATTGAACTATTAGTTACCTTTGGAAAAGAGAATGGAAACATGACCATATACCTCCAATTTTTTGTGGTCCCATGTAAGTTAGTCTACAACTGTGTTCTAGGGAGACTTACCAAAGCGGCCTTGGGGGAAGTGTCATTCACCATCCACCTCAAGATGAAATATCATAACTTCAAAGGTAAAGTAGTGACCATATGCGCAAACCTGATAAGAGATCGATGTTACCTCAAAGTTTTGTAGAGGAACCTAAACGCAACTGTCGCTTGGAAGAAAAGGAAGGAAAAAGAGGCCAACACTTCCAGATAACAACTCTTAGACGTCAAAATGGAAAACTAGGATGATCATTGTGAGGAATTTACATCCAATAACGAGCACGACATAAAGATAATTCTCACTGTCGAGGCTAGGATGATGATGCAAAGGAAAATCCCATATGGTAATTTCATATTCATCCAACTCGACAAAAATCCAACACACACTATAAAGATTAGGGCGAATCTCCCTAGATTTGTGGAAGACTGACATGCCGCAAGGTATGGTTATATTTAAGTAATAAAAAGAGTATCGTCCTTAAAGACTAAATAAATTACCAATTTTAACTACTTCTATGTTTAGCTAAGACAACTGTTTTGAAAATTATTATAATTGGGTTTTAACAGTTTATTAAATGAGATTCAAGAAAATGAATTTTGTCCCAGGTTTACTCATGCAAGTCCTTGATTTTATTGAATAACAAAAAACTCATTTGTAAGATGTTGAAGTATGTCTTAAAATATTTGTCGATGAAGAGAAAGAAAACATGTTTTGAGATTGCCAGAAATCAGAAAGTAAAAAAATAGTCTGGTCTGAGCGGTTCACGGGTATCGAACTCGGTTGGTTCGGTTCATTGATCCATTCATTAATGTTAGAATATTTTATATTAATTTGGAGATCATATAAATTAATGTAAAAAGATATTATAAGATATATATATTTATAATATTATAAGATATATATTTATAATAGTCTAAGAGATATCATAAGATTATAATAATATATTTTATTCTAACAATTAAGAAGATATGTTTTGGGATTTGTTATGGATTTGTTGGATTTTGGCTATTATAAATATATATCTCTCATGTTATTATAGTGTGACAATTTTAGAGCTTACGACAACAAGGGAGAATATAGGTTTATGGAATGCCAAGGAAAAACTTAGAAATACAAAGGTTTTTGGGAAACCTTTGGAGTTATCTAAGGGGATTGGGAAGTAGTTTTAAACACCTTGGGTTTGAGTGATTATTATATTGAGAGTTCGAGAGGTTGGGAAACACTTGGATAGAAAATAGCGTTTGTTCTTTGGGAACTGCGAAGACTATTTCCTTGTAACTCATCTGTAATCTCTTGTAACAACTTTTGAGTATAGTGAATTGGAGAGCTGCTCTCTCCCCAGAATAAATCGTTTGATCGAACTGGGTAAACAAACCTTCGCCTTATTCTGTTATATTATTTGTGTACGAATTATTATTGTTGTAGATCATTTATTTTGGTTGCTACTATTCCTTTCCTCACAAATTGATATTGAATTTTGTCATAATTCACAACAAGATTCACACCATAGGAAAAAATAGAAATTCTAGAAATGTTTACTTTCATTAGTGCATTATTATGATGTAAAATAACGAGTTGGCTGCTTTTGTAGAATATCTTAGACATTTAGAATCCTTTAAAATACATCTATTTTAAAGTGGTAAAGAATTTCTCAGTTGAGCTTGAGACACTTTCATCGCCTCAGGCTTGACTGTCCAAAATTTCTAAATCATGTACCAAATATACCCTTTCAACATATAATTGATGCCCAAATCGTTCATACTTTTGTAGCGAACTCAATCATTTAAGATAGAAAATCGAAACAAATAGGAATTTCTAGTTATATAACTGTAGTGGTGAAATTTGTGAGACTAAAGCCATTGATTGACTTTGCTCATATATTTTAACAGAGTCGCCACTGTGCTTTATTGTTTCCAAACGAAATGGGAGAAAGAGTGAAATAAAAGCCACGCAAGTTTTTAAAATCAAAACTAATAAACTTATTAGAGATTTGGGTACGGGGGGTTTGTTATGCAAGGGGAAGGTTTTAAGCACCCCTCACATCTACGGTATTTCGTATGAACCTTTTTTGAAATATGTTATCATTGTTATTGTCTTAAAAACTGTTTTTGTGTTTTTGTGTTTTGTTTAAATAGAGTGGGAGGATGAGAAAAGAAGGTTTTAAAAGTGAGCTCGATAAGATATCGCATCTTAGGCCTACATACCCCTTAAGTGCAGTAGGGAAGTCAGAGCTTTTGTAGTTCCTCTTAAAAGACAAATAAAAAGTCAACTGGAAAAATCTTTTTTGGTATTGAGCTTTAACAATGCTCAACGGGTTTTTAAAATGTCAAGCTTTAACAATACTTAACAAGTTTTTAAAATGTGCCCAACTTTAACAATACAAGGCTAGGGTTTAACAAAAGAAGTTGATTGAGCTTTAACAATACAAAACCAAGGGTTGATTTAAAAATGTTGAGCTTTAACAATACAAAACCATTTTCAAAACAAGTGGAGTGCAAAGCTTTAACAATACTAAGCACAAACTAAAAGAGTTTGGAAAAGAGATTGAATACCTTGACAATTTTAGTCAATACCATTCCCATTCCTTTGGATATTTTGCAACAACTTAAGCAATCATTCAATGGTGAATATCTTAAGTGGGTGCATACTATGACATGTATACCATGGATAATATCAAGGGTGAGTTCCACAATATCAAGGCATACGCTCAAGGATAAAAGTTAATGAATAAAAGGATGACATACCTCAATATCATTTCATGTATGAATGAATCTGATTTGATGATGGATGGATAAATATCTCATGCATGTGAGTTAGTAAACAATGTATATATACAAAGATAATAACATAACCAAAGTATAAATGTACAGGGATGTAAATCAACAAGTATATGTACAAGTATATAAGTAAGGAGAGATCATAGCAACAAGTTATATTAACATGGAATTGCTAAAGATCAAAGGATCAAGAAATCACAAAGTTAGGGTTTTTTAGGGTTTATGTACACCTAAGCCTAATTGATTAAAAGAGTTGATTAAAGTCTAACCCTAAAAGAGGATGGACTTAAGGGAACATGATATCATCAAGATGGATTTAAATCTAGCCCTAATTGGTGAAAAATATTAAAAGAAATGATTTTAAAAGTATTTTAAAAGAAATAAACACTTGTTTTTGATTTAATTTTAAAATGATCAAATAATAAATATTTTTGTGATTTTAAATTATATTCTCAAAATAGATAAGATAAATAAAGTGTACAAAATTTCAAGTCAAAATGATTAAATTTGTTATTTTAAAATAATTGTCAAAGTTATTTAAAAAAAGGAAGTAAACAAGTGGTAACAATAAGCTTTTGTTGACACTAGTGTTTGAACCCACGCCCTCAAGATTGCATCTCAAAACCTTAGCCACCAGGCCAGATGCTTGCAAGTGACCATAAGGCGCAAACAATTGATAGAATATTGAAAACAAACCATAACTAGTTAAAATGAAAATAAAACTCAAAAGTTGCAAAAGGGGGGATTGAACTCACACCCTTGTAGAGGAAAGCTCTAAAACGCACGTTGTTGCCACTGAGTCACACGATGTAGCTCAGTTTTAAAATACACTCCATTCAAAATATAATAAAACAAAAATCTGGGAATTTGAAGATGAACTTTATCTTCTTCCTCAAGAACAACAACATATGGAAATTGTAACATCATCAATTCTCAACCATTTTTGAAAATTCAAACACGAGACCTGTGTGATTTTTCAAGAAAAATCCAATCATATGACTCTCATTGATTTATTTTACCTCTAACTTGTTAATTTTTGGAAAAACTCTATGAACCCTAATTTTTCAAAGTAAAATTAAATGGCATATACAAAGTATAAATGAACACAAATAGAGGGCTTTTGGTCCTCACATCATTCTAAACAAGATAGAATCAAGCTTTATTAAAAAGGATGCAGAAATGAGAGAGTTCAAGTTTTAAGAACTTATCTCTGGAGTTGGAAATTGAATCCTTTGTTAAAGATGTTACAGGGCAAGTTTGGTGATCCAAATAGTTTCCCTAACCCTCAAGGAGTGTGTTGATGTGCTTGGAATGGATTGAAACCTTCTGGAACTCACCTACTCGACCTCAACTGCAACTGGTTCAAGGTGCAATTGTGGATGATGATTCAGTGTTTACAGATGCAATTTTATGACTTGGATAGCTTCTATGGATGATATGTAAGGTGTATGAATGCTTAACTTGGTTTAAAGTAGCCTATATTGCTCTACTCGAATCCAAGTGCAAAGCTTGAAGGTAAAAATGGAGGATGATAATTTAGTGGTTACAGGTGCAATGTGAGCATTGCTACAACTTCTATGAAGTGTATGGATGATGTTTGAATGGTTGTTTGACACATAAATGGTTTAGAACTCAAAATGCACAAGTTTGTACAAGTGACAATTTTGGAGATTTCGGATGAAGGAGTGACTTTGAGATTTTCTGTGTGTTTGTTGCAAGAAGCAAGACCCTCTATTTATATGCAAGATTTGTGATTTGTGTGTGTGTGGGGGGGGGGGGGATTTCATATTATTTGGAGTTCCCATGCCCAAGTTATGTCACTTTGCTTGTTGGTGAAAAAAGGAGAAAGTTATGATCTCCATGATACTTCCAATGCTCTAAACATGAGCCTAGGGTGGCTCTTCTGCATATTAGGTTGTTTCTTGTTGACATTAGGATGCTTTAGTGCAAAAGAAACAATGTAGAGACTCAAGGCATAAAGTTTGGTGATTAAAGCTTCTTTTCCAAAATAGAAGTCTTGCCTTTAGTTTTGAAATTGTATTATGCATTGGTTAAGACTTGAATCACTTGTTCCATAGCTCAATAGCAAGTGTAATATTCTGATTATGGTGATTTGAACAAGTTTAGAGGTATGCCAAAAAAGATTATGCAGATTTGATTCAAAGTTTGAACCTTGGTTCTTCATGAAATGGCTTGAAATTCAAGTGCTATGGTGCCTTCTTCTTTAATTCGATTCTCCCAAAATACACATGTTATGGAGGTGTTTGAGTACTCTTTAGAAAACTCTAACAATTCTCTTCAACTTTTTTGTTTGGTGTTTCCCCAAATTCATCTTGGATCTTGGTGAAAATATCCATAAAGTTGAAAGAAAATTAGGTTAAAACACTTAGAAAATTTTGCCAAGTGTTGGAAGAAACTTTGTGAGACCATATCTCTCAAATGGTTGATTTTTTGGGAAAAAAAAATATTTGACAAAGTTGTCGTTTAGATTGAGATCTACAACTTTCATGTTGGAAGTTTTTCCAAATTCTTCTTTGATTTTGATGTAAATTGAGCCTGAAGTTATGACTTAAAAGCTTAAAAACACTTAGAAATTTTTTAAGTATTTGAAATCTTCCAACTTTGATCAAATGATTTTTCTAAATCTAACTTATATGTAGCCGCTCCAAATAGGCATAATTCTTTGAGATAGATTGCAAGACATCAAAAATCTTTAAGGTCTTGTGTTGTGTGTTGTTATTCAAACACCAACCTTTGACAAAACATTTTTTTACACTTACAATCTATCTCATACAATGGTGTTGATGTTGTATTTTAGAATTAATTTTTATGTTGTATTTTGGAATAACCTTCTTATGTTGTCAATCAAAGAAAATACTCTATAATTTATTGCTTTCCTCGGTTGGCAACATTGGGAAATTTATTCCTAAAAATGCTGTAAATTGTAAGCAATTGCAACACAAAATAATTAAATGGTAAAAAATTGAAAAGGAAACAAGACATGTTACTTTCAATTTTTTTATCATTCACCATTTTTTTGCAAGTAATAGATTATCTTGGTTTTTTGATGAAATCAAGGAGAATTACCTTATTTTATTTTATTTTTAATTAAAAAAGAAAAATAACTTTCCCCTCAATTTTAAAAAAGAACCGAGGGATTTTGTTACTTAGCTGCAACAATCAATCTATGCCTTACATTCATAAAGTAACAACGCTCAAGATATTGCTAACACATCAATCTACAAGAAACTCTCTATATATCTTGTTTGCTTTCTTGTGAGAGCATTTTGCATGAAATAATTTGCTCAAGATAATGAAATCTTGGAACAAATCTTTAGGATGGATTGCAAGTGCAGAAAAATATTTCTCAAAGTTGGAACAAATAACTTGTCAGAAATTGAATGCATGCATATAAATTCAACTTGAAAAGAATGCACACAAAGGGTATAAAACAAAATATGGATTTGTTGTTCTCCAACAATAAAAACTTTGTATTTTAATATAAAAATTAATATTTGTAAACAATGTAATATTCTGTGTTAATGTAATTTATATTAAAAAACTTTTTCCCTCAACTTTGAACATAAAATGAGAGGTTTATTGTGCATTGGGAATGAAACCTATTTTATTGTATTTTTTATTTAAAAAGAAATACAATTTACCTCGATTTTGAATCATAATCGAGGGGACATATAAGCATGTTTATTGATTTTCTTCAACGTCCTTAAACAAATCTTTATCGTCCATTTAGTGAGTATCAACGCTCAAGACACTGTCATTAGTGATCCGTGTAAAACCTAAAAGGCATCCATTATAAAAGAGTTTTGAATATAAAAAATTGTTAATGAAAGCATTTGACATGAAAACATTTGGGTTCAAGGTTTGTGTTCTTAAAGAAGTTTGGAAATTTTTTCTATAATGGATTACAAGAGTAGAAAAATATTTGGGTTCAAGGTTTGTGTTCTTAAATAATCATATAACCGAATATTTATTTTTTTATTTAACCATTTTTTTATATCAGAAACAAATGCATGCAAAATTCATTGAGAATATACTTGGATCCAACATTTGTTCTTTCTCAAGATTCAGTGAAACGAAGATCCATCATTTAATCTTCACTGACAGTGATGATGATGAATTGGATTCAAAATTTGTTATATATTTTTACTTTAATATTTTGTGTAAACAATGTAATATCCTGTGTAAACAATGCAATTTATAAACAAATTAATTTATTAATATTATGTGTAAACAATGTAATTTGTATGTAAAAAAAAATTATTTTCCCCCTCGGTTTTAGTCATAAACCAAGAGGTATGTGACACTAGTTTTAAAAATATAAAAAAGTTATTGTTGGGTATCAAACCAATGAGCATTTCAACTATCCCATGAGTTATTACAAAATCGAGGGGTAAAGTGGCAAGTATTCATGACGCCCTTCATTACCTCACCTCTATAACCGAGGTTTAATTCCCTTCGCGTCCGAGGTTAAATGTGTTTTTTGTATAGTGCTCATGTCAATATAAGTGGGACAAGGCTCCATATTTTGAGGATTAGCTTCTGCCGGTTCAGTGCTAGAATCGACATGATTATGCTCTACATCGCTACGGTCTACAAAGGGCACACTTAAATATGGATTTCTTTGGTTGTGCATATGCAATCAATATTGAAAAATCATAAATTCAACTGAGAAAAAAATGAAATACCTTAGTTTAAACATATGTTATCTAAAGTAATCCAAATTCTAGAATTTCCAACGAAAAAAATGAAATGTGAAATGAAACCCTCTATCAGACCACTTTGAAGAAAAACTATTTTTGAAAGTGAAATCGAATTTCAAGTTCCTGCTTTATAGGCACAACAACCACCAGGATCAACAATCATAATCCATCAAAAGATCAAAATTCACAATTTAACGATTCAGATGGTTTCTCAAAATAGTAACATCACTTTAGTATGCCTAGGCGTATCACCTTCCTCCCCTACACGCATGGAGGTATGTGTAAGCCATCGCCGCATCATTTCTCCTACACTAAGCACTTTTAATGTGCATGGTCCTCATGCCAACTACTTCCACTAAATGCCACTCTGGAAAGCCTCATCCATTATACATATTCTTAATGGACAATTTCACTTGTTATTGGCCCGACCTCACTAATCTCTACATCAATAATCCTCGCTTCAAGATTGATATCAAGAACTTTGAGAAAATTATTCGAATTGGCTAGAGGACCATAAAATATTGACCCAATCTAAGCGCGCTAACTACTAACGAACAAGTAGACATGCATCCACAGATGCCGCACATGAGCATTACTCTCCTTTCATCAAGACCGTTAATATGCATCCAACAGCTCCTCACGCTCCATGTCGCATAATTCATAGACGATTATAACCGTTCTAACTATATAAGAGTGACTCTAAGTTAAATTCAAGTAAACTTTCACCCCTACTTACAAAATTTCACCTTATTCATATATTGATTTGAGCATCAAAGTAATAACTTTTTAGCAAGTGCCTTGTGTGATCATTAAGAAACGACACCACCGTGCCAGAAACCTTTTAACGATGGTTAACATCAATCTTTCATCCAATTCTTTATTCCAGTAACTAGTAAATAACCCGTGCGTACGCACGGGTTCTAGTCTGGTATGCGCATTTGTTTACATATTATAGTTATTTTAAATAAATATTAAAAAAGAAAAAAATTATATCAATAATAGATATTTTTCGTATATAAAAATATGTAATTCAATAATAATTGTTTCCTCGTATACAAATATTATTTTTGTTTAAGTATTATTTACAAAAATATATAGATCAATAGTAAATTTTTCTATAAAAATATTTAGATCAATAATAAATTTTTTCTCGTATACTATTTTTGAATAAAAAATTAGGATCATAAATATCATTTTTTTCTATATAAAAATATTTAGATCAATAATAGATTTTAGAATACCATACATTTAAATTTTTCCCGTATAAAAATATTAATTTTATATTGTCATTATATATTAAATGTTTTTATTCAGTTCTCATTTATAAAAATAACACCATTTATAAAAACATTTTGATTAACAATACATTTTTATCTATATAAAAAAAATTGGCTCAAGAAAATATTTGTTATAGTAAGAATTATAAAAAAAGTGGTAAAATGGTAAATATGGTCAAATCAAATTATTTAGGTTGAGTGAAGTGAAAAATATAATGAGTATGATATTGTTTGATTAAAATAACAATTGACATAAATATATAGGCTACAGTGATAAAATAATAAAGTGTATTAATTGATTGACATGAGGATGGAAAAAGTCTGTTATTGTTGACACAACCATATATCACGCATAACAAAGAATAATACTATTAAACTATATAAGTACTACTTAGGTTTGGTTTAAGAAAATAAATATTAAGTAAAAGTAGCATACATTGAAATAAAGACTTTCTACTAAAAAAACCCTAGGTACGCACCGGTTCTAGTTTGATACGCGCATTTTATAAAAATATTTATATAAACAATAGATTTTTGTGTTACTAAAAATATTTGTATTATAATGATTTGAATTTTAATAATCATCATTTTTAAAAATAATAAAGAGAATGATAAATTTAATTAATTATTATTTATAGTGATCGCAATAAAATTTTACTTTTTATTTAACTTTTCATTGACAATTATTAAGTGTTATAATGAGAAGTAAAAATGAACTAATTAATTATTTTTGAAACCTGTAAATAAGATCATAAATTGATTCAAGTTACTATAAATAAAATATTACAACAAATATTACTATAAGTCAAAATTGCACGGAAGTGAAAAAAAGAGAAAATACTTTAAAAAATTAAAATACAAATAAGTGTAACATATTGAACTATATTTATATGAGTATTTTTATTTATAATTAAAATATTTAATTGACCCATATTGAAATTGCAAAAAAATAATAATATATTTAATATGTTATAAGTTGAATAGATAATTAATATAAATTTTAAAAAAAATTGCTTTATTTATGAGAAAATAAATAAAAGAATTTTTTACTACTATTTATATCACTTATAATATAAAATATCATTAAATATACACATTTAATTTTTAGTAAAACAATGTGTAATTTTATTTAATTACAATTAAAAATTTTAAAGGATGTTTATTTAATTTGTAATTGTAGTATATTTAATGAATTATAAACTGAACAACTAACTAATATTCAACCCAAAGTACAATATTGCTCTGAAATAAAAATATACTAACAAATTAGTGAGATGGTAACATTGCTTGTAAAAGAAATGAGACGGTACAGTATAGCCCTGAGCAGACAAGAAATCAAATACTCTGTATAGCCCTGCTGCAGAAATTGATTTGACTGTTTGTGATAAAGTATTGCTGTACTCTCAAGGAAGATGACTATTTTATGAAAAAACACAGTAAATGTAATAAATGATGTGACTTGACATTTGAAAATATTGTTAAAGTAATAAAGAAGTGTGATGAACAAACTATATTAAATAGTTTTAGAGAGTGAATTGTTTGTAAATATGTGGTGTACCGTGTACCCTTTAAAAGAGAAGGAAGTGCAATCTCTTATTATTTACCCACAAAATCAGTTTCTTACAAAATAGAAAACAAAATTTATTAAAATCTTATTGTATTTAATTCACTAAAAGAATAAAAAATTGTTAAGAAAATTTGTATGAGCAATCTAAATAATATATATTTATTTCTAAAATATCTTTTTCTTCCCGATTTGGAAAACATATACTTAAGGTTATAAATATTGTTTTAAAGTTTAAAATATATACTAATAATGATTATTAATTAATGTTTAATTTTATATTTCAAATATTTTTTAAATATCATCAATAAATTTCTAATTTTTTTACAAATAATTATTTCTTTTGAAAACGTATTTTAACTTTAAAAGGTATTTACTATAATTTTCATACTTAGCTATCAAAATTTTAAGGAAATAGTAAATTTATCTATCATTCTCATGAATATTTAAGACAAATGAATAGTATATTTCTACATAAAAATATAAAAGTTATTTTATATTGTATTAAATAAAACATTATTTAAATTTGTTTTGCAAATATGGCAAATATTTAATACTATACAATACAGTTTAAAAATATATACATTTAAGAAATGAAATGATTTTAGAGTAACACACATTTAAATTTAGTTACCCGTGTAAATACTATTTGTTTACAGGTAAATTGTATGTTTTTAAGAGATACTATAAATATAATAAAATAAATGAGTTGTCATTTCAACTTTTAAAAACTTAATAAATAATTGTACCGTCAAAATTGAAGACATTAATTATTGTGTTTAGTCCATCATAATAATTGTTTCATTCAGTCATCGTGATAGTAAGTTTTTTTTCTTCAAATTACTATACAAATTTATAAAAATAGAAGAGTTGTTAACCAATGTACATAATATATAAATATGCATATAGATAAATAACTTATTATATTATAGGTGGTGCATCATTTGTGTGCATCAATATAATTTTAAAATAATCCTAAAATCATGTCATAAATCTTTTATCTTAAATATGAAGACCATGATAATAATATTCTAAATTTGCTTGTTCGTGGATTCCTTAATACAATATGATATTTGTTTTTAATATATATCCAACTCTTAATAACAATTTAATTATTCAGTTTAATATTAGTTGCATATTAATAGGGTGTTCAGAAAAAACCCAGGAAACCTTCAATGAAAAAACCCATAAAATCAAAAGTAACCCAGAAAATCAAGAAAACAAATCTGAAAACTCAATAATATTCTTTCATCTTCATTCATTAATCAACTGAAACCCAGAAAAGTCAGCACTTTAAAGAACATTATAAACAAAAAAGCTCTGAAATTCAAAAATAGTCTTCATCAAATCTTCATCTCCCTGAAGAACATGTTCAACGAAAAAACCCAGAAAAGTCCGCCCTTGAGATAAATACATTTCATGAGTTTCAACAAATCAACCCCACCTAATGTTGTCTTCATCTTGTTCCTTCTTAATTTGCATAAGACCATGTTAGTAATTGAAATAAAAACAACATCAAGGAGAAGAATAACATAAGGGTAAGAAACTGAGAAATACATAATTTACGTACCTTCGTCGGAAACCACCTTATCACATCCAGCTGCCGGTAGATTGTGATTCCATCTTTTTCCATTTTTCTGTTTTCAACTTGTTTTTGGTGTTTATCAGTTGTCTCTCTTAGATGTGAAAGTAACGAAAATGCATTTAAAAAAAAATAGATGAAGATGTGTTTGTCTTTAGAAGATAAGAAGAAGAAGAAGGTACAGAAGAATGTGTGAAGAAGAAGAACGGAGAAAGAGAGAGAAAGAAGAAAAAAGTTTGTGGAGGAAAAAAGAGAAAGGGTTTTGAAAATTAAAAGTGATGTGATGAAGTAAATGTGAAAAAGCATCAAAAGTAGGTTTGCATTGGTTGGTTTGGAAACAAAAAGAGTTACGTGACATCAGCGCTTTGTTTATTCTTGACAACCAAAGGCAAAATTCAGTAATTATGTAGTTGTAATGGAACAAAGTGACATCATCGATTGGAAAAAGTAAATTTTGGACAACAAATACCCCTATTTTAGACACATGGCAGATATAGAAGCAGGGTCAAAGTGGTGTTTTCCCGAACAATTTCCTTTCTTATATTATAGACTAGTCAGAGACCCGTGCTTCCGCACGGGTGATTTTTTTTCTGGTGTAGTATTGTTGTAATGATATGAATAATATAAATAAAAGGAATTATAAGCAATATGCATAATTAAAAGGAATTGTTTTACTTGAATAGAGTTTGAGTTTTATTGATTGCTCTATTATACTCCCAATTCTTTGAAAACCGAATATCCGTAGGAATCGTTTTGAAATTTGAAAATAAATATTTTAGTTTTCAAATAAAAGTCATTATTGTTTAAAATAAAATAGGCATTGTATTGAAAGTGGCCCTTAAGATTAAACATTATTATCGTATTCATGTGCTAATTTTGTGTGTAATAAAGAACCATATAAAAAAGAACATGTGAGTTGGAGAAAAAAATAAAATTTTAACAAATGCAAATGTAAAATTTTAAATATAAATGAAAAATATGAAATAATTTATTTAATTTTAAATTTAACAATAATTATATAGAAAACAATGATCCACAAAAAAATGTTTAAGATATGTTAAGAACACAATAGCAAAATTGGGTCAGATAATTTAATAATTGACGGTCCAACAACAATTAAAAGAAAATGATATAGATCACTATGGTTTAATTATAAATGAAAAATGATCATATAAATTCAATTTATATTAAATAATCATATAAAAAATACAATAAGATGGAGATAATAAAAATGAAATATTAACATTTAAAAATAAAAATTATCTCTCAATTAATAGTAATTGTTGATTAAAATAAAATAGCTACTATGTTGATAATGACCCGTGAAATAAAAAAATAATTTGATGCGATATACAATATATTTAAAAACAAATGTAAAATAAACAATAATCATGGAAATTTAATTGTATTAAATAATGATAAAAAATCATGAGATGGAGAAAAAAATAAAAATAAAGATATTATCTCTCAAATAAAGATAATGATTGATTAAAATAAAATAGACATTATGTTGATAGTGACCCGTGAGATAATAAATAAATAAATAGAGAAAAAATTAAAATGAAAGTAAGAAAGTGTGAGAAAATGTGAGAGAAATTTGAAATTTTAATTAAGATAGAGAAAATGTGTAATGATCGATTAAAAAAAATTAAATATTGAGTTGATAGTGGCCCGTGAAATAATTAAATATTTTTGGGAATAATAATTAAATGATCGATTATTAATATTTTTTGCGATAATAGATAAATGTTGAAAAATTAAAATGAAAGTATGGAAAAATGAAATGTGAAAGAAATTTGAAATTTTTAGTAAGATTAAAATTTAAAAATAGATTATTAATATTCTTTGTGATAATAAATAAATTAAAAAAAATTAAAATGAAAGTAAGAAAGTGTGGGAAAATGAAATGTAAAAGAAATTTAAATATGACTTCCATCATCCATGGCTTACATGTGATGTCATCATTCATGCAATAAAGTTGTAGGGAAAATGTTATTTAATTCGGACAAATGAAAAGCTAACACTTGGTGCATCCATTCAATAAAGTTGAAAGAGTGAATACTTAATTTGTTAGTTACAAAAATGACCTTTTATTAGTGCAAATAAATTTTGGTGAAAGGGTAATTTAGGCAATTTGGTCAATCTATTATTAATGAATAGATGAATGAATAGATAGTAGATAGTAGATAGTAGAAGTAGATAAATACATTGCAAGTGTAATGTAAAGAGAGTGATTTCATGATTAAAATAAAATTAAAAAAAAGAAAAGCAATTTAAACAAAGCTTCTTTTAAGTTTCTAATTGATTATAGATTATTGTTTAAAAAAATGTTTTTGATTGATAACAAAAAGTAAATATTCCATCAGTTCTTTTTTTTGTTGGTACAACCATTAGTTATTTCTTTACCTGTAGTTTTTTAATTCTTTACACACATTTATATATTCAATAAATTTATTGTTTCTACTAATGTAATTTACTTTCTTCTCAGAATACATTTAATTATTTGTTATTATATATATTTTTCTGATAATAATAATAATGAACAGTATTATAAAAAAAAATTACAATTAATAAATAGAAATAAAATTGGTGATTAAGACTAGTAATACTGTAAAAGTGAAACGGAGGGATTGGCGAATAAACTAATAATAAGTTAACTGAACTAAACCAATGGCATGATTAAATATAATTACAAATAACTAGATAATAGCAGAACTCTACTAATGTCAAGGGTTATTGAAAACTTTATAAATTCATTTCAAAATGACAAATAAATACTGAAGTTAATTATTTGACATTTTAAAGGTCCAATTAATTAAAAAAACAATTTGCCCTGTTCCACATTTGAGCAGTCGAATTTGATTTTATTTTCAAAGATAGATTAAGACATAACACTTCTATGAAAATGATGTTGCCCATGTCACTTTCTAATACTATTGGAGTTTGCTTATTGGGTCATTAAGTGGCTGCTCCCCCTCTTATCTTATTTCTTTAATTAAATAAACTTTTTTTGATATTATGTTGCTTTCCAACAGGACTATTTACTATGTGTGTTTTGTTATTATTCAATAAATCCAGATGGATAATATCACACAAGAATATGGAAGATTAAGAAGAAACTAAAAATAAAAGACAGATACGTAAGAAGGGATATGTTTATCATGATGTGTTTTGGATAATGTATTATAGTGTTTGTTTTGGATTCTTTATGAAGAAGTTATTCTAATCACTTTTAAAATATCGTTAACTGTTTGAATATACCAAAAAAAGAGAAAAAAAAATGCAATCCTAAAATTTAAAAATATATTACGACTCTATTTAGACATACAACTTAATTTGCAGTTAATGATTTTTTCTCCGGTGAAATTCATTGATGCTTCTAGAAAGGTATCTCCCATTTCCTTGATTTCGGTTTAAACTTTTGGCTTTAGGGTTTAGGGACCTTGTTGAGGAGGTGCTCGCTGATTCCGATTTAGGGATTTTTGGATTACTCCGGCTTTTCTACCTCTTTCGGGCGCTTTGTATCAGTTGGGTGCTAGTTCTTTCTTCGGTTGGCGCTTTTCCATCATGACAAGTCATTCTGTTACGGCTGGTTTGTTACGTTCGCTATTCTACGACTGGTTTGTTACGCTCGCTATGAGTAGTTTTTGGAATGGCCAAAGGGGTGGAGGGTGGAAGGAGGTGAAGAATGTTAGACCGTTCAGTAGGTGGAAACCGCGGTGGGATTCGTTTTCTAATGGAGGTTGGAATATGTTTCAGAAGCAGCATAGAGAGGTTAAGGTAACGTCTATCTACTTCTTTGAAATCCCTAATTTTTCTATTGCTAAGGAGCTGTTCGAGTCATTTGGGATCGTAGATAGGGTTGTAGAGGTATCTATTTCTCCTAGGAAGACCAACATTGGCAAGCGCTTTGGTTTCGCAAGGTTTACGGATGTGGAAGATGAGAGGAAATTGGCAATTCGTCTTAATAATGTGATCATAACTGGCAAGAAGATTCACGCTAATTTACCTTGGTTTCAGAGGGGGCGTCTGTTAAGGAGGGGAGTCGTGTTCCGGGTTTTAGGAGCAAAGAGAAGGTTGAGGCCAATAACAATCGTGTTAGGGGCAGAATAGAGGCAATGAGGGATATCAGGAGTTTCGCCGAGGTAGTTGCTAATGAAAAGGGGAAGGGTGGTGCAAAGGAAGAGGAGTTAGTTAAGTTTAATTTCAAGTCTAATGCTAAAGTTAGAACAAGACTCAATAAGTCTTATGTATGGAAGGTCATTGTGTCGGGTTCAACGTATAACATCCAAACCCATTTCGAAACGGAAGGTTTTTTTGCTATCAAAGTCACCCCTATGGGTTCAGCCGTTTGTATAGATGAACACACATCAAAAAGGGAATTTTTGGACGTTGCGAGAATTTTGGTGAATGTGGCTTCTTCTTTTGTTTTTCCGGATTCAGTGAGGGTTGTAATTGATGACAAAACTTTTATGTTAACGTTGAGGGAAGATAACTTTGGCACCCCTTGTCTTGGGCCGGGAAAGGGGAAATCTGTTAAGTCTTATGGGAATTCTGAATTGAATTCTATGTGGTCTAATGTTATGCTAAGAGAGGAAGATGGTGGTGATTCTAAATTTGCGGAGGACGACATAGAGCAATTTTCGGCTACGGGTGATGGCAAGGGTGAAGAGCCTGTGAAGGATTGTGTTACTTCAGCAGGTTTAAATGTGGAGGAGTCCATGGTCAAAATATTTAATACGGAGCTTGATCGCGCAAATGGAAAGGCTTTGGTGGTAGTAGAAAAGGAACCAAGGACTGCTGTTTCTGTTCACAGGCCCCAAGCGCGCGAGGAAGAGGAAGTTAGAGTCGTAGTTTCCAGCGGTAAGGTTAACAACGCAGCTGTCTCGACGGATGATGTCTGTTTTTCGGGTAGGGGTCATTTTGATGCCGCGATTGCTAGCGTGAAGGACAATTCGGTTTTAGGGGATAAGTTGATCAACGGTCAGCCTTGTTATTCTGATGGATCCACTTCTATTGGGACGCGTATTGCCGATTCTATTTTGATGAAGAAAGCCACGGTGGTGTTAGGGGATGATAGCGCCGATCTTCTATCCAATAGTGTTCTAGGTTTGATTAATGGTGTTTTACCTCTGTTAAGGAATAACTTGCTCAAGTGGCGCAAGAGGAGGAAGTATTTTATTTCGGTTTCTCAGCTGGGAGGTTCAAAACACTTCTTAAATTTAAAGGTTGCAAAGAAGAAGATAGGGAGAGTTAAAAGAAGAAAAGAAGTGGGAAAGGGTACTATCAAGGGAGATGCAATAGTGTATTCTGTCTGGGATCCTACTACATACCAACAACAACATGTTCTAGCGACTTCCGGAGCCACAGTCGGTTTTGATTTTTCAGCCCGGATGCGGGGTTTTTTCGTTCTGCTCCAGCGAAGCTCACAACTTCAGAATTGCAGCAAAAGTCCTCTTCTAAGGTTGTTTGTCAAGGTGTTGGTCCAGCTGAATCGGATATTATTAGATGTAATCAAAGAATTCTAAATAATTTTGGTCTGGAGGCGGGGGAGAAATTATGGAAAGCTATTTCAAATCTTGGGGTTGTTACGGTGGATGATAGAAGTTGTTTGGAGGGAGGGAAGGAGATTGCTAACGGTTTGAAATGATTGTAGGCTCTTTAAATATTAGAGGAGGGGGAAGTAGAATAAAGAGGAAGCGTATTAGTTATTTGATTCAAAGAGGTAATGCTGATTTATTTTTTGTTCAAGAAACAAAACTAAAAGATATTTCGGAGGTGATGGCTAGGAGTTTTTAGGGAAATAGAGATTGTGATTACTCGTTCTCCGAATCTAACGGTATGTCGGGAGGCCTTCTTATTCTTTGGAAAGCTAGCTCCCTCTCGATTTTAAATAGCTTTCGTGGTCCGAGTTTTTTGGGAATTAAGGTTTATTGGAAGAATCACTTGTATTATTTTGTGAATGTCTACTCCGCTTGTTCTATGTCTTTGAAGCGCTCTTTTAGGAAGGATTTGGTGGAGTTGAAACAAAATAACAAAGATGGGGATTGGTTGATAGGAGGAGATTTCAATGCTATTAAGAAGAGGAGTGAGAGAGTTGGGGTTTCTCCTTCAACTAATAATTCGGAATGGAGGGAATTTTCTGAATTTATTGAAGAGTGCGGTTTGATAGATGTACCGTGTAAAGGAAAAAAAATATAGTTGGTTTAGTGGAGATGGAAAAAAAAGAGTAGGTTGGGTCGTTTTCTTCTTGATAATAATATCGTTCATTCGTGGGGAGTGGTGGGCCAACTTATCGGCTTAAAGGATGTGTCAGATCATTGTCCGGTTTGGTTGGTGGTGGATAAGGAAGATTGGGGTCCTAAACCGTTCAAGTTTAATAATGAATGGTTTCATAATAAGGATTTTTTAAATTTTGTGGAAGTTGAATGGAAGGCGATTATAGTGAGAGGTACAGGGGATTTTGTTTTAAGGGTTAAATATGTTTTGGTCCCTATAAATATCTCAACTTTCATTTTTAGTCTTTATTAAAAAAATAATATATTTTAGTCCCTAAAAAATTGTTATGTATTTTTGAATGATTATTTTGAAGACATGTTTAGAACGTTATAAAAAGTTTCTCTGAAAAAAAAGAAACTCAAAATTTGATTTCTAAGTCGAGGTTTTCATTACTTTTATCATTATCTTTTGAAATTTAAAAAATTCCTATTTAATTCTTCTTATTTTAAAAAATTCTAAAATTTGGTAAATAAATATTTTATTGTATTCGAAACATGTATGGAAAAAATTATTCAAAAATTTGAGAGTTTAAGGGTAATTATACAGTTTTCAAAATTTTAGAAAATAACAAGGACTGAAACTGTATGCATGAAATTTTTGTAGGAATTAAAATATATTATTTTTTAATAGGGACTAAAAATGAAAGTTTAGATATTTATAGGGACCAAAATCATATTTAACCCTTGTTTTAAAGGAGAAGTTTCGTCTTTTAAAGGATAGGCTCCGATGGTGGAATAATGAGGTTTTTGGCAAATATGACTTGGAAGTGAAGGAAGGGGTTAGAGAGTTGAATGAGGCGGACGATTGTGATGATATTAGTGAGGAGGTTCAAGTTATTAAGAGAAAAGCTAGTAGTAGATTTTGGTTGAATCTTAAAATCAAAGAGAACATGCTCATCCAAAAATCTAGATTAAAGCGGCTTAACGATGGGGATTCTAATAGCAAATATTTTCATAGAGTTATGCAAGAAAAGAGAAGGAGGAACCACATTAGTTCTATCTCAATTAGTAGCGGTATTATCGTTAAAGTGGGGGAGGTGAAGGAAGAAGTTAGACGTCATTTTAATGATAAATTCAAGGAAAGTTGTGTTAATAGACCGGAGTTAGAGAATGTTTCTCTTAATTCCTTAAGTTCGGAGGCGAGTGATTCTCTCGAGTTTCCCTTTTCCGAGGCGAAAATTAAGAAAGCGGTTTGGAATTGTGAGGGATCAAAAATCCCGGGTCCGAATTGTTAGACGCTGGCCTATAGATCTAGAGGGGGGGTGAATAGATCTCACTAAGTTTTTACAGATTTTTCTACAGACTCGAGCGAAAGCGGTTCTGAATCGACTTGCGTCTATTCTGGACCGCTATTGCAAAGGTCGTATGTGTTTCAAAACCAAAGAGTAAGTGGAATTAATGGTGAAGTAATATGATAGCTAACCAATACGTTTAACAATTGAAATCCAATTAACTTCTAGATTGACAACTTTGATTTGCAATGCAGTAAGATTGGATTAGGCAAAAACACAAACACTTGGTGATAGGTTCAAATTGATAGTGATTCAAGTTGTGGTGAATTGTGATGTTTGTGCAGAACTTTAATTCACAATTTTAACACTTGAATCGTTGATCAATTTTGCACTTATAACCAATTATGAACAGAAAGTAAAAGAGAAAGTAAAAGCGACAAGAACACGATATTTGTTTAGGCAGTTCGTCGATCGTCCTCGCTACGACTACGTCTGCCCCCAATTCCAAATTGAAATTGGGTAATCTTTCATTAATGTTGAAAGTAGTATATACAAAGAAGATAACAAAGCGATAAACGATAAACCAATTATGTCGATCCTTTGAATCTTCTTCCCCCTTAATCTTGAGCCAGATCAAGGTTATCCAAGAGCTTCACTTTGATTCCCTTCTGCAGTGTCTTGATTCCTTGAACTCCCCGTTCCTCAATCGTTACACTCAGCCGAATCCTCAATGAACGCCTCTTGATAAAAACCCCCAAGAACCACCCGTCGTGGAGGACAAAACCCGCAGATTTTATTCACCAACAAACCCCACAAACCTTCACCCACTAGGAATCTTCAATTCCGTTCCATGGACGTTATCGAACTCATCACTAACCCGCAACGCAAGAATGATTATGTGTAATTGTGTTGGAGATGATGAAGAACGAAGATGAGAAGCGTTTGTGTATCTTTCAGTCGTTGGTGTTCCTTGAATAATTACCCTTGTACAATATATATGATTGCATAACAGTTAGAAACAAGAAAAACTGATTTTTGAACTTTCTTGATCAGTTAGGTCGACCACTTGTAGTGCTTAGGTCGACCTAACAGAGCTTGCAGAATTTTGCTCCCAGTTAGGTCGACCTGTTGAAGGAGTATGTCGACCAGAATCCTCTTCTGATGCATTCTGGGGACATTTTCACAGATTAGGTCGACCTAGTTGATGTGTAGGTCGACCTAACAGGCTGGTATGTAGAATTCATCAATTTAGGTCGACCTAAATGATGTGTGAGTCGACCTAGCAGGGACATATGAGTTTTTCTCCATTTTAGGTCGACATGGGTTGATGGTAGGTCGACCTAACTGCTGTTTTTCTGCATTCTTCTTGTTTTGCTTGTGTTGAGGCAACCTATAAACACATACACATAATGGGTTGACTTATGAGTGATCAATGCTTGCTTTTCTTTAAGTTTTCTGCTTCAGTCTTGTTGTTTGAATGCTTATTTGAGTTTGCCATGAATCAAAAACATCTTTGAGTGTAATCTTGTATTCACACGAATGGTTTCTCCCTTCTCTTTGTTAGGAAGTGTTGGTTCTTCATAAAGGAAGACTTTATTGCTTGCTTGAAAGACTTTCATTCGGGAGGGGTTATTTCTAAGACCATCACTTCCTCTTTTATTTCCTTAATTCCTAAGTCCTCTAACCCCTTGGGGTTGGATGACTATAGGCTCATTTGCTTGGTGGGTTGTATTTATAAAGTCATTTCTAAGTTATTGGCCGGTAGACTCAAAAGAGTTTTGCCTTCTATTATTTCTTCTAGTCAAAGTGCTTTCGTCTCGGGGCGCCAAATGCTTGATGGGGTTCTTGTTGCTAATGAGTTGGTGGATTATTCATATAAGGAGGGTAGATATTGCCTTCTTTTTAAAGTGGATTTTGAAAAGGCGTATGATAAGGTGAGTTGGAATTTTCTCAAATTCATGTTGAAGAAAATAGGTTTTGGAGAGAGATGGATGAGGTGGATGGAAGCTTTGGTTTTTTCTAGTAAAATGTCGGTTTTAGTTAATGGTAGTCCCACTAAAGAATTTGTTGTTGAGAGGGGGCTTCATCAAGGTGATTCGCTATCTCCTTTTTTTTCTTTGTTATCGTAGTGGAAGGGCTTAAAATAATGGTTAACAAGGCGGTGCTTGATGGGGATTTTGTAGGTTATAATGTGAATAATAAATGTTTCGTGGATGTCCTACAATTTGCGGATGACACTTTATTGGTGGGTGATGGAAATTGGAAGCACTTATGAACGATTAAAGCGGTATTGAGAGGTTATGAGATAGTGTCGGGTCTTGGAATTAATTTCAATAAGAGCAAGCTTATTGGGATTAATATAAATTCCCGTTTCTTGGATGTGGCTACTTCTTTCCTTGCTTGTAAAAGAGAGGAGAAGGAATTTACTTCCCTTGGCATCCGTATTGGATATAATCCCAAACGAATCAATTTTTGGAGTCCTTTGGGGGATAAAATAAGGAAGATATTGTGTTCTTGGAAAGGAAGGTGGCTTAGTGATAAGTGCAAATTGTATCTCTTTTTGTGTATAAGTTTTGTTGCATTTATCTATTCTTTTTGACAATATCGTTTGAATAAACGTCGATTTGTGTGTAAATACGTTTACTTTACGAATAATTGTATTTTAGTGTAATTGTGTATCATTTGATAGTTTTAATGTCTTTTTGTAGGTATTATTGCATATTTGGAGTCTCGAGTAATAAAGTGTCAAAGACACGGCTCCGAATGTGCGTTTTGAAGAAATAAAGAGCCAAAGTTCTGTCAAACTCGCTAAGCGCAAGTTCTAGCACGCTATGGCCTGGTTTTTGTTCCTCTGGCAGTAACTATTGCTTCGCGAGCTCGCTTAGCCAGCTTTTTCTCGCTTAGCCAGATATAGCTCGCTTAGCCAAAAATAGCTCACTTAGCCAGATCATTTTTTGTCGTTTAGTGTAAAATATCTGTGAATAGTGTACGAATTAGTGGAAGCTCGCTTAGCGAGATCAGTCTGGCTTAGCGAGATCTGCGAGTTCAGAATTGTATATATGTTGTAAAACCAGATTTTGTTAGGTTTTATCATCTTTTCTTTGATAAAGTTGAGCTCTGATCCATTTTTGATAGTTTAGAGGCTTAGGAAACACCATTGGGTGCTACATCATGTGGATTGGATATGGATTTATCTCGATTGCCTTGACACGGTGAGAGTTTCTGGTTCATCTTCTTTCTTCCCTATGTTTCATTCCAATGGTGGGTTTTGTATGTATATTTCTACTCTTATTGTATGTACATTTGTTGATCTTGGGATCGTTTATATACTTGCTTTACAAATCATCATTGGTGTTGTTCTTGATCTTTTTGCTTAAATGCTTCGGGTTTGTGTTGTTTCAGACATGGACATCATAGATCTTGATTAGGAATGATATCTGTTAGTTTCTAGATTTCAGACATGGATTTAGGGATAATAATCTTAGTGGGTATCGAGTTTATTGCCTCCGTGTTGTTTATGTCGGTTAGGAAATCGCTGATGTAAATAGCACGGTTGAGCTTTCGTCGATGTTTCAGACATGGACACTGATGTGGCATCTCGAATGATGCCTGGTGATTTTGATGCGTATTATGAGTGTGATGCGATAAGATCTTCAGATTTAAGTATTCGACGGGTAGAACGAAATGCAAATCTATAACTATTTCTCTTAGACTATTAAGATTGTTTAGTTGCTTTTATTTACTTTTCCCGCATTTTACTTTCCGCACCCAATCATGAAACCTAGAACACGAGATAGTCGAACGACAGTTTTTCTCTACCAATCTCTATAGACTACGATACGATATAACCTATATCACCCGGTAATAAATAATACCTATTACTTTTTGCTTGCCGCTTTACCGCTTCAGCACTTAGCTTTGGGGGAAGGATTTTTCTTTTGAAGTCGGTTCTAAGTAGTTTACCTATTTTCACCTTTTCTTTTTACTTGGCTCCTAAAAAAGTGTTTATTAATAAAATTCAAAGTAATTTTCTTTGGTCCGGATTGGAGGAGAAAAGAAGTATACATTGGGTGAGTTGGGAGGATGTTTGTCTTTCGGTGGATAAAGAAGGTCTAGGCTTAAAGAATCTTGAGGTTTTTAATTTGGTGCTTCTCCATAAATGGAAGTGGAGAATTATGGAGGATTCTAATTCTATTTGGTATAGGATGCTTAAGGCTCATTACGACGATATTAAGCTTAGAATGGTGATTGAAGGAGGAAAGCAAGACTATAGTTCAAAATCCGTTTGGTGGGCAGATTTATCGTCTCTTGAGAAGAGAGTTTCCGGGGATTTTTTTGCTAATAATTGTTCTTTTGCTATTGGTGATGGTTATTCGACATCCTTTTGGCATTCTTTATGATTGAAGGAAGGAATTATTAAGTTATTATTTTCGTCTTTATTTTCTATTTCTTCTTTACAGGATGTTTCCGTCACTTGCATGGGCGCGTGGGTTGATGGCGAGTGGATATGGAATTATTTTGGTATTCATTTGGTTCCGGCGGATTTGGTTCCTCTTGTGGAGGATTTAAGGGTGTGTTACAGCAGCCCCGTCCCTTGGCAGCCTCCGCGGCCAGCAGCGGGCGCGTGGACAGTGTGAAGTGGCTCCAATCGAAGCATGAGTCCTTCTCTGTATCTTCTTGATATTCGGTTTTATGCATTTCTACCTTAAAGTACGACCCTCAGAATCATTTTGATTTTGTCTTTCCTCTCATTTGGAGCATTGAAGTCCCGCTCAAAGTCAAAGCCTTCAGATGGAGATGCTTTAAGTATAGGATTCCGACAAAGGATTTGCTTCTTCTTCAAGGTATTTTATCTTATACTTCTAATCTTGGTTATATGCTTTGTGAAGATTCCGTTGAGACCCCCATTCATCTTCTTTTGGTTTGCCGTAAGGCGGATGAGGTGTGGAAGGAAATGGCGTGTTGGATAGGTATGACTAATTATAGAGAGGTAGACTTTAAAGAGAGTTTTTGGAGATGGGGCTCTTTTTGCAAATCAAAGAAAGTGAGTAAAATTAAAGTGGGGTGTGTCTGGTTGGCAATTATTTGGAGCTTGTGGTTAGCAAGGAATAACATAATTTTTAGGAATTCGGTTTGGAACACCCGTGATGTGGTGTGGAGTTGTAAAGCGGTTTTAAGGCGGTGGTCTTTTATCGGGAATATTCCCCATACTGTAGCAACCTGCCCTAAAAATTAAAGGTTTTAGAGTCGCCACCTATTCTACCAGGGCGAATAGGAAACCCTACGCAGTTAAGAGATTTGGGGTAAGTTATTATAATCAGGTCAAGGGAAGGTGTTACGCACCCTTAACCCTTTCCTAAGGTTCTGAGTTTAAGGCAAAGGTTTATGGCTAAATGTTAAGGTTTAATAGCTAAAGAAATGAAAAGGGCAAAAATGAGATTTGAACGAATTGAGGTTTTGGGGAAGGGGACTCGCCTTGTTGCCAAGTGCCTACGTATCTCCTTAGGGAGAATCAGAGTCAACGTAGTTCGGGCAGGGTTGTACGCCTTAGATTTGATATGAATGTATTTGAAGGTATTTTGAATTACCTTATCGTAGTTTTGAGATTTGTGGTTTTGCAAGGCATTTTGAGTTACCTTATTCGCAGTTCCGAAATTCGCAGTATTGAAGAGATGAGTGTTTCAAGATTTGGCGTACAACCCTGATTTAATATGTTTCCGTTAGATGTGATGATCAATAGATTTGATCATTATAGTTAACGGGTTAGATGAAGGGTTGTTGACCATTATGATCGATAGATTCGATCATCACGAACAGCAAATAAAATGTATTTTAGTTTTAAATAATTAAATTACCGGTTTTATCATTATCTCTCATAATCAATAGATTTGATTATTACATGATAACGAATTTCCTTATTGTATCTTATTGCTTTATTTCTCGCCAATGAGATCATTAGGTATCATCGGATCGAAAAGAAAATTAACCAAGGATCAATTGAATAAGAATTAATGTTTTTGCCAAATGGCCAATGGGATTGGGCAAACCATAATACTTTGATAACCTATCTCTAAGGCTTTCGTGATTTTTAACAATTAAAATTGATTAAATAAATTAATCGAAATAATCGAATAATCGGGAAAATAATTCTAAATAATCATAGCCCTAATCCTAATTAGATTAATTAACCCTAATTTATTGATTTATCCTAAAAAACCTAATTAAAATTAATCAAACTAAATTAATTAATTTTTAGACCCTTATTACCTAATTAAAATTAATCTAAGTCTATTTAATTAATTATTGGTTAATCAAAGATTTAATTAAATTAGTTAATAGATTAATTCTAACAATTATACCAAATAAATGAATAAATAAATAAATAAATAGGTAAAAAGAACCTGGTAGGGCGCTATAATCCAATGCTGCTGGTTGGTAAGTGTCCATGGTGGACCTTCAATCCAAGTGCGCTGGATCTGAGTTGGAAGGAATCGTATGGCTTGGAATGGGGAGTGCACCGTGACCATGCATATATTAAAGGCACTGGATCTGCAGGCTTGTTAATGCAAAAAATAAAGAAAAACAAACGCGTTGCACGCGGGGATCGAACCCCTGTTTGGATTGTGATTGGTATACGCTCTTTACCATTCGCTCCAAGCTCGCTCGCTGATAATGAACTGGAGCATGATCTATATCACCAATCAAACGACGTTAAAAAATTTTAAAAAAACAACATCAGCGCGCCTTTACTCTGTTCTTCTTCGTGGGATTTTTCTAAAAAAACGTAGACCCTTTGGCAACGTTTTCTCTGCGTGGCTATAGGCTCTCCTCCTCCAAACCTACGACTCAACACCAATAAACCCTAGATAATAGTACAGGTAGAATATATACAGTCTCACGAACCCAACAATGACCTTAATTTCACCTAATTTTGGCTCTAACCCAGAATCCCCTTTTCAAACTATAAGAACCCTAACAATGATGTTTCTTGATACAAGCGATTAAACAACAATTGAATTACCCAGAACGCTTCCATACATCATTGTGAACATAGATATGTAACCAAAATTAATTTATAATGCACGAATCGTCGCAATCGAAACTAAAAAAAATTAAGCAAACCGTGACTTTTTAGGCGTTGATTCCAGGCGTGGTAGGCTTCGATCTTGATTGGGAAGCGACCACCAAACTTCCAGGAACACGCCTAAATATCTAGAAGCCTTTGAATCTCCTCCAAACCCCCAAACCGAATTCAAAATTCCCTTGACTTTTTGAGTTTGGTATGAACGTTTCTGGGCTGCAAAGCCTTGTCAACCCCCCCCCCCCCCTTCTGCATTGGCACGAGTTGTCTATATATATTAGATGGAATTAGGTTAGCAATCTTTGAAAATATCTCTTTGAATCCTTGATTGAAGTTTGAAAAGATTTGATTCCAAATCTTTCTAAAATTGGTTCTTCTAATTCCAATCTCATGCCAATAATGCCTTATACGAATTTTATATCCAATGTGTTCCATTTGATGAGTGATTCTGATTGGATCCCAAATCATAATCAAATCCTTTCATATTTTTCTCCAATTATTTGATTAAAAATCATATTTTAATGAATAAAAAATCCAATAAAATATCAAATAAAATAAATTAATCATGGGATTGAGTTTGGAGCTTCTTAATACTCTTATAAGCAAGTTTGGATCATAAAAGAATAGGCCCATTAGGAAAAAAATCCAAGTTTAACCCTTATTTGCTTCACATTTTCCATCAAAAATCGACCAACTTTGACAAGGCATATCTCCCTCAATTTTTAAGATATTTAAGAGTTCTAGGACTTTTTGGAAACCTCAAGATGTCCTCTACAAGCCACTTTGGAACATATTTTTCATTTGGAGATTTTATCTTGATGATATGGCCTTTGACAAAATACTGCTTTTGGTTGACTTTTGAAAAAGACCTATAATCTTTTGTACCATATCTCTCAAATGAAGCATTTCTGGCCTTGTCTTGTGAGAGAAAAAGTTATAGAGAATTCAATTTCCTTCAAAATAAGCTTTGAGTGAGAAATTTATGATGTTCCATGTGAAAGTTATGCCTGGTCAAAGTACAGTTGACTTTTTACTTAAAAAACCCTAATTTGAACCTTTTGACTTTGTTCATTTCTGAGTTTTTATTAATGAATCATGATCAACCTTTGATCAAATGATGTATATAACTTCAAATAATTGATGTTGACCCAAAGTCTTGAAGTTTGACTATATTTTGACTATAGTTGACTTTTAGGTCAAAATAGTCGACTGTGGATCATCTGAGCCATTGAGTGAGGAATCCTTGGAATTGAAGCTTGACTTTTGACATGGAGATGCTTTGAGACATATGAGATACCTTGATATCCATTTGAGGCCTTAGAGATTCAAACTCTTTTGATAAAGTGCAAACCCTAGTTTTAGAAATCCTGGATTAGGAGGAGCTTTGTCTGATAGAACCATGAGTACTCTTGGGCAATTGAGGAACCTTTGATTGAATATAAGAGGGAAAATTTTGGGGTATGACACATACCAATTGTAACTTTTACGAGTTTGACAAAAACCCTCTGTTCTACTTTAGTTAGGTCTCAATTGGTGGGTAATTTTCCTTCAGGGTTTTTTTGGCCTCGTCTTTCGTAATCTGATTTCGGTGAACTTTTGTTCCCTTTAATGAAATCTTGCTTACAAAATTTTTTTGCAGTTAATGATTATTTATTTTGAAATAATTTTAGATTATTTCTATAAATTATTCAAGAGTGTTTATTTAAAAAAGCTGAAACAATTAATAGATATTCCATAAGTGTTTTTTTTTTCAAAATAAATTTTGAAAAATAATTTCACAAATATTTGTAACTTAAAGGTTAATATCCAATTCGATTCTTGGCATATAAGGTGAATTTGGAAAACACACCTCTCTAAATAAAAATATAGATGCTCTATTATTAGCATATATTATTTTATGAAGATTAGTCTATTTTAAACTCTAGGCAGCTTTCAAGAGAAAACTTTTTTTAGGTAGCTAATCAAAAATAAACATTATAGATAAAAAATCATCAATATTAAAATTTAAGAAGAATAACATAGAACGACATGATTGTGGTCAATACATAGGAATTATGACAAATACATCTAACCTCAACAAAAGACAAATTAGTTATACTTATTCATCGTAACTTTACAATTAAGCCCTAGAAGAAAAATGTTGAAAAACGTCTTGTGTCGATTCCTTTAATAGTGCTCCCTCCCCCTCCCCCCCTCAATTTTCCTCTATTGTTGTGATTTTGTTATAAAATGAACTCCTCTCACTAGCTCCCTACCAAGAAAATACTTAATTACAACACCTAGTTATTTTCATTTGAAGCACTTGAAGCCCTATTTATAGAGTGTTGGCATGCCATTTTTGCTAAGCGAGGCTCAGTGCTCGCTTAGCGCGCCTCCTTTCTTCACCCTTAAGACATGCCAACTCATCCTGCAAGTGGTTTTTATAATCTATCATGGCTTAGCGTGCCTCCAAGCTTGCTTAGCAAGTAAACTCTTTCTGGAACATGAAGTAACTTAAAGTTTAAGTCTTTGAACTACCATACAGTGCTTAGCGTGCCTGATAATGTGTTAAGTGATTTTTGTTACCGTTCTTGTGTAAAAAACCAAGTATGATAGAGCTTGTCCTTAGAGATGAGGGAAGCTATAAACACGATGATGTTTATGAGTAGCTTTGAAGATTTGGAAGCACTGTACTATACATTTTGTTCCAAGAGAAGTGTCTTGCTTATTTCTTTGGCGGGAGCCCCATTTATAGCTTTATTTGGTCCTTAGAACCTCATTAAAGAGGTGTCTTTTGGACTTCCATCGTTACAGACGTTAGCTCTGTCTTTAATACGAGATTATTGATGACACATTCAATCATCAATTATAGTCGACTTGTACGTTACAACTAGGCGTTACGTCCAGGCTGTATCATGTCCCTCCGTGTGCCTTTGGTATGCGGCCTATGCTTGTACTCAATTATACTTCACTGGCCGAATAGGGTAACCGACACATCTTGAGGATAGTCCTCGGCTAATTTATACAATGCTTGTTTACACAATATTCGATCCAGGTCGCGGCCTTATAAGAATCCCGAGTATGTAACAAGCCCCCCGAGTATGAGTCCTCGTTTGACGAGAAGACGTACTCGGATGAAGTTCTCAGATGATTTTATAGCCATTGAAACGTGTCAGCGTGAATGGTAGGTCATGTGTATTGCCTCTCCCAAGGAATATATCGTTGTTGATCTTGCTTCTTCCTAGGATTTTCTTGTCGAACATTTGACTTCTCGGAGGAATCTCGAGATCTCTTCTCCCGGATACTTTTCTCTACCTTGATGTAGCACTCGGAGGCCATGTTGGAAAGCTCCAACGAATAGCTCCTGATCAGGGGGAACTTTGATAGTTTCCTCGTTGAACCGTGCAAGGTACTCTCTAAGGGACTCGAAATGTCCCTGCCGGACTGTGAACAACGTTGTCGTGGAGACTTTCCGGCGCCTGATGGTTGAGAAGTGTTGTATCAGTTTTTTGGTAAGGTCCTGGTAGGTCGAGATGGATTGCCGAGGTAGGCTCATGTACCATCTCAAGGATACGTCTTTGAATGTGTCGGCCATCAGCTTGCACTTCAAAGATTCCGTAGATCCTATTACCGCCATTTGATTGTTAATGGCAATTATGTGCTCATACGGATCAGTTTTACTGTCGTAGGTGGCGAGCAACGCTTCCCGGAAATTTTCAGGAACTGTGTCTTCCCAAATCTCCTGAGACAGGGGTTGGGCTTCTAGAAGTCCGTCCTTTAGAGGTATATCTGTCTGACTCTGGAGTTGCAGATGGTGAACACTGTCTTGCAACATATCATTTTGTTGATGCAATTCTTCGATCATGGTCAGTAATTGTGCCATGTCTGGGGGAGTTTCTGACATTGTTCCTGGTTTTTTAAGTGTGGCCTGAGATAAATTTCACCGTGGCCCCACGGTGGGCGCCAATGTTCTTGTGTAAAAAATCAAATATGATAGAGCTTGTTCTTAGAGATGAGGGAAGCTATAAACACGATGATGTTTATGAGTAGCTTTGGGGATTCGGAAGTAGTGTATTATACACTTTATTCTAAGAGAAGTGTCTTGCTTATCCCTCTGGCGGGAGCCCCTTTTATAGCTTTATTTGGTCCATAGAACCTCCTTAAAGAGGTGTCTTTTAGACTTCCATCGTTACAGACGTTAGCTCTGTCTTTAATACTAGATTATTAATGACACATTCAATCATCAGTTATAGCCGGCTTGTATGTAACAGCTAGGCATTACGTCTGGGTTGTATCATGACCCTCTGTGTGCCGTTGGTACGCGACCTATGTTGGTACTCAATTATACTTCGCTGGCCGACTAGGGTACCCGACACGTCTTGAGAAAAGTCCTTGGATGATTTATACAAATGCCTGTTTACACAGTATTCGATCCAGGCCGCGACCTTATAAGAATTCCGAGTATGGAACAGTTACTTAGCCTTGAAGTTAATTGGCTTTTAAAAAATATTTTGCCGCCTTTGCTCGCTTAGTGAGGCCCAATTTTTGGATAAGCGAGTCTTGGTGCTTGGAAGGATGCTTTATGTCAAATTTTGGTGCTTTCTTAATACTTGTTACGTGTACTTACTGAATACACTGTTAAAAAGTTCATACATGTGTTTTATCGTGTTTTACTAATAAGTTAGGTTTTTTTTATTAATTGCTGGAAAAATAAATTAATGAATGCTTATGTATTTTATGTATTTTTGATAAATATTTTACGCATTTTTGACAAGTACCTCATAACTTTTTATTATTATTTGTTTATTTTTAAATTGACGTGACTTTCATTATTATTTTTTCAATTATTTATTTTTTAGGAGAGGATTGAATCCAGTATATAGGAAACATATGACTAATGACGTTACCAAGTGAGTAATTTTTTTTTTGTGTAAGAAAGATTATATTAACGATATAATTAAGGGTTCTCCAACCTGTTTACACAATAGAACAGGAGAAAAAAAACCCGACAAAAAGAAAGAGATTACCAATCAATCGGAATTACGATAAAAATAATAAAGAATCTTTGCTAAAGTCGTAAAAACTAGAATTCTGATTAATAATATCTCCTATTAGCAACCACTTCCAAATCAAAATTTTAATATTCAACACCGTATTATCAACATTCCAACCGTCGTTCCGAAAGCGAATCCCATTATGCAAAAGCTAAATAGATCACGTAGTTGCAAACCAAACAACACTCAATTTGTCCTCCCTAACCTTCTTTCCTTTGCAAAACAAGTACCAATCCTTAAAATTCAATAAGCACTCCTCCTCCATATCAATCAGTTTACCAACTCATAAAGCAATATCTTTCCAAATAATCTTCACCACTTTACAATTGAAAAAAGAATGATCCCTATCGTCAAAATCTATACCAAAAAAAGCACACTTTAAAGAGTTTAAAGGAAAAGCAATACCTCTAATCTTCAAAAGATCATTCGTTGGGAGTCTATTAACAAAAAGTCTCCAAGCAAAAGCCTTGATCTTGAAAGGAACCTCCAAATTGCAAACCTTGTCCAACAACACATCGTTCCTATTGCGAGGGCCAAAAGGAGCATAAAAATCAAAACAAGAAGAGACTGAAAAAGCTCCTCTCAGATCCACGGACCAAACCACCTTGTCATAGTCCCCCCCCCCCCCCCCCCACCCCACAACAACACCCCCCAATAATGATTCTAAGGAAAAAAGTCTCAATTGATTCACCGAAGACAACTTTAAAGCCTTAAAATCGAAATCACCCCAACACCACTCTCCATTCTTCCAACCCTAATCCCGACCACCGAAACTTCTTTCAAAGTATAAATACTTTGTTATATATTATATTGTCATTTGGTTAGTTATAAATATGTTGCACTTTTGTCATATTCATAACTTTTGAGACATTTTGAGAATGAGTGTTGAAATAAAAAATTTATTTAAAATTTTAACTTTTTTAGCTAATATTTAAACATATTTAAGTATTTAAAATTTTAAAATATTCAAACACATTTTTTAATTTTAATTTTTAACATAATATTCAGGCATACTTAAATAAAACAATAAAATATTTATTTTTTAAATAATATTAAATAAATTTAAATTTTTAGTTTTTTAAAAAATATAAAAATTTATTCCTTCAAATGTTCATGCAAATTAAAATGACAAATCATTTTAAAATATTTAAATCTATATAAACTGAATATTATTAAATTTGTTTGAATACTATTAAAAGTTTTAAAAATAATTAAAAATAAGATATATATAGATATATATATATATATATATATATATATATATATATATATATATATATATATATATATATATATATATATATATATATATATATATGTTTTTGTGATAGTGATGAATCTTGTGATATTTAAAGTGAAATGTTCAAATAATAATTCATTCAAATTAAAACCACAATTTTAAAATATTGAAAATTATATGATATTGAATACTATTAAAATAAATAAATACTTAAATGTGTTATTTAAATGTGTTTGAATGTTATTTAAAAAATTAAATATTTGAGAGTATTTGAATATTATTTTAAATTTTAAAATATTTACTTTTTGTTTTGGTCATTATGATGACTTTTGGGATATTTTGAGAAGTAATAATCCAATAAATATTTAAATAAAATATGTTTAAAAATATTTAATAAAAATTAGGATATTTTTCAACACTTAAAAGTTGAGGATAATGAAGATAAGCATGATATTTCACATATGCGAGAATTCAAAGCTCAACTTAGATAAATGAAGAAGATATACATAAACCATTTGAGTGACGGTATTACTCGTGATGAAGATGATGCACTCAGAGAGTATCATTGACTATGTGCCATCAAGAGTCAAGTAGGGATGCCAACGGGGCGGCTCGGGGACGGTTATTACCTCCCCCAAACCCAAACCTGAATCCCAAAACAATCCCCATTCCCCGCCCCAAACCCAAACAGAGATGGAGAATTAAAACCCAAACTCGACCCAAACGGGTTCGGGTATCCCCGCCCCGCCATCATCCATTTAGTAAAATCAATTTTTTTAATAGAAATATTTATTTTTTCCAAAATTAAATTACTTTATAAATAATAAAATGAAACAATTTAAAAAAAATCATATATACATTTCAAATGTTTCAAATAATAAATTTAAATCAAAATATCAAAACTTTGGCTATGTATTTATTATTCTAAATTATCAAAAATATATAATAATATATAGAATGAGATAAACTGGGCGGGTTCGGGGACGGATTCGGGGTGAGTACTAGTGTCCCCATTACCCGACCCGACCCCATATTTTGTAATCGGGGAAAACCCAAACTCAAACCCAAATCCAGTCAAAGCGGGTTTTCCCATCAACTTTGGGGCGGGTTCGAGTGGATATCCACGGATATGGATTTTGTTGCCATCCCTAGAGTCAAGGCATTCTTTTTATACCTATTTGGCACAACAATATTTTTAGATAAAAGTTCAAATTATGTTGGTTTTGTATATGTTCAATACTTCTTAGACATACAACATAAATACAATTGGGGGACTCAAATGGACGAAGTAAGTCAGTTCAAGACTAAACAAATGTCTCACCCAAATAATATTCATGTAAAATATATAATTCTTTTATTTAACCTATTTTCAGTCTTGGATACTCCAACATTTTTTTGCCATTGCTCTGTGGACAGTTTTCGATGATTACGATGAAGAATTTTCCCATGCCTATAACATATCCCAGGAAAATTTTCAATGATTAAGACTACCACAGATAGAAGCATTACCTAAAATGTGTTTTGGTTGAGGACATATGTTTCAATACGACAATCACCATCATACCCAACCCTTTGAGAATATATGTTGGTGCTTATGGTGGCTAGCATGAGGGTCTTCTACCATGTACCCCCATATACCGGAGCTTGTACTGAGGCAAATAGGGTTTGTGCAAACTATCCCGAGGGATCCCGCTGTTGTTGCACCCGTAACATTGACCCATAGATGTTAATGCGTTGTTTGATGACTATATACAGAGCATTTAGTTTTAGAGGAGGTACAAAGTGTGGAAACTGATCGCCATTAAGGAGTACATTCAATTAAATCTAATGGTATTGAAAAGTGTCATATTCTTATTTGTTTCTAGTGCCAGAGGGAGACCCACACAACCAGCTCATCGGAAGATCCTTGAGGAGGCACACGTTGTGCAGACTATGTGGTTGATGGTTTTCCTACTTGTATTTTTCTCATCACTTTAGCCAAGAGTGCAATCCTTAGAAGAGAGATATTAGAATGAGTTGCGATGTAAGCAATATTAGGAGCGACACCAAGACTATAACAGAGGCATCATTGAGTGACATTTTAAACTACTGACCCGAAATGTCGAATCAAACCAAACTGTAGTTAAAATAACTGAACCGTTATGTTTGGTTAGTGAACAAAAACATTATGTATAAACAGTTTTAGAACTGAACCTTAACTGAAACCGAACCGAACTGAAACTGAACCTGAACCGAACTACAACTGAAAATAAAAAATGCTTAAAAATAAGTTACTTTTTTTAAAACAAGAATTGAAAAATAGTTTAATGGTTCCGTTCTATACTTAAAATAAGTTAATTAAAATTGAAAAATAGCTTAACGGTTCGGTTCTTTGATAAACAGTTTGATTTAAGAAAAATTGTCATCTAACGGTTCTAAATTTCAAAAACAGTATACCAAATCAATAATTTTGGTTCAGTTCGAATGAATTTTTTCTATAATTTAATTTGGTTAGGTTCAATTTCTCTCACGAATTATACCATGAACAACTATATTTTAAATAGATAGACTACTTGATTTATGGTGAATTCTTATCTACCCAACTCAAAAAGTTGGGTAGAATTACCTTCAATGTAAAATATCTTGGAAATAACAAATAATGATACTATTTTATAATTAATTAAATATGTTAAAATTAAATGGAATGTTGTGATACAAAACAGTAATGTTTAAATGGAAATTGTTCGAATGAATTTTTTCTATAATTTAATTTGTAACCGTACAATTAGATATATATCCCTACAATTTAAAAAAAAAATATCAATTTTATCTTTTAATATTTTTAACCATTTTATCATTTTACTATTTCACTTTTTGCTGCTTATACAAAAAATAAGAAAAGTACACTCATGCAAAAAAAGTGTTTCGGTATATGAAATTGTCATACCGGAATAGTTTTTAAAAGTGTTTCGGTTGGATAATATTGGTTTTTCAAAAATTTAAAAACAATTTCATACCGGAACACTTTCAAAAAGTGTTCCAGTATGACAATTTCTTCATCGGAACACTTTCAAAAAGTATTTCGGTTTGCATGCGTAGAATTGCAATTTTCTAATTTTTTTTTAAATAGTAAAAAGTGAAATGATAAAATTATTAAAAATGTTAAAGGATAAAATTAATATTTTTAAAAAATTGTAAGGGTATAATGCTAATTGTAGGGGTACAAATAAATTTTTAGTAATTGTTTCGTCAGACATGCTCATTTGAGCCCAACACTGATTAGCTTAATGCATCACCCTTTTATGTTGTAAACCACATTCTTTTGTATTAGGGTTTGTTTCAAGCTTGGTGAATCTTTTTCTTTAAGAGTGTTTCAAAAAGTTGATGAACACTTATCACCCGAATTTTTTTTTAATTAACTAAGCACGGTCCTACCTTTTAAGCTGATATATAAATAAAGTACAGCACTGAACATGCTTTGTTATGGTTAGGAACTTAGGATACTATTTTTCCTTTTCCAAGTAAAGAATCATAGACACATGGATGGGGTTGAAGCAAGAAAAAGAAGTCTCCTAGAGGGTATATAGTGTAGATAGAAAAGGAACACATTACTTGTTTAAAGTAGACAAGTTTGGTGTTTGACTCCTTTGACTCTATGATTTTACTCTTTCTTTGCTGTTATTGCATTTTCATGTTGGCCACTAATATCTCCCATCTCTTCCTTTCTTCAAATAATTTAACTTTTTTTCTTTTCTTTCCAACATAAAGGAACTTCCAGGAAAAAAGCCAAATAGGCACATGTATTGGTAATGCATTTTTCTTTGGTTTGGTCTATAGAGGACTTTGGTTTATTAATTTTATTAATTGTTTAATTAATAAATTAAGTTTATATGGTTATACTGAATTAATAGTTTGTTAAAAATAGTATTGTTTCTATTTCTTTTTGAGCAAGGTTGCTAAAAGGTACATCACATGTAGTGTTTAAGGTTTGGATTGAACCATTAACACCGACATCAATTATAGCACTTTATTGTTGTTTCGGATTTAATTTATATGATATATACAATGAAGAATACACTCTTATGTTAAGATTTGATCGAAGCCTTCAACATAGATCAAATAGTTAATACAAGAAAAACTCTGTTGATACGTGCTATAAATATCAAAATGGGTATACAAAACAAAATGGTTGATATCATTCCAAGATGAAATGTAAAGAGGAAGGAAGATAAAATTATAATTGAGTTGTGAAGGCAGTGTAAAAGATTAGAAGTTACGTGAAAGCTCAATTACTTTACAACAACCTTTACAAGGTGTGGTTGTTTGTTTAAACCTAGTGTAAAGTAATTCAAGGATGATATTGGATGGTTGGTTAAAATAATATTTGGACTTCACAACCATGATTTCACTCCTTAGACGAAAAAAGTCAAGACATAACCGGAAAAAAAAATTCTTATTTCACTCCATGTTTTTTTAACGCACTACGTGAAATTCCATAAATGCTCCTCAAAATCAAAAATATATTTTCGGTGTGCATCAAAATCCGAAAAGCCATACAATGAAACCGGAAATGTATTTTCGGTTTTGTACCGGAGATATAACTATAGTATAAAACATCATTAAATAACACCAATAACACCATTATCACAACAAACAAACATTACATAAGGATTCATAACAAGAAAAATAGGAATCATAACATAAACATAAATATAGGAAATTAATAAGGATTTCAACAACAAGCAAACATTACAAATCAACGTCTATGTGGACGTTGCAACATCATGATAATATCATCGACCGATCTTGAAATAGTCGCATCTAGTTCGATCGGAACTATCTACTCGAAACTGGTATAAGTATTCCACATAGCCTGCATATCAACGCTATTATTCAGCTCACAATTGATGAACACAAGCTTCCCCTCCATGTCAACAAATGGCGAACGGTACTCGATCTTTTCAACATTGCGATTGTCGCCATAAGGGACAACTCTAACATGCCATTCGATGTTTATTTCTGATTTTTGGTGTTGTGTTAAGAAAAAATATGACAAATGAGGTTATTTATAGTAGGTGGATGCAAACATAAACCATACAAATGCTATCCATTTTTGTCAAAAGGAAAACACGAAATGCAACTCCAGTATCTAATCGGAAATATATTTCTGTTAGTTCCCTGAAGCTGATAAAACATAAATAGAATAGAAACAACAACATTACAAAATAAAATTCATATTTTGAAATATTGTATTTTGGCCAAACTACAAAAATGACTATTTCCACAGCATAATACATGAACAAGATGACATTTACAATAAAATTAGATCTAACTACGCAAATGACCCGAAAAAATAATCTTGGTCCAAATCCACCAGAGGCACCCCTTTAGACTTTTTTCTTCTTATTTCCATCTTGTTCAACTTGTTGAAGTCTTGCATCCTTTCAATGAATTGGTCCAGCCAAGTCTCGAAAGGCATTGTGAAATGAATCGCCCACTCTGGTGATGTAGGTGGTATAGGACATCCCGGTTTCAAATAAACTTGAACAAAATGCCGCGCATTTGAAACCCACCCAATACATATGATACGATCAATGGGGTTTGCAGCTTGAAGCAGTTCGCAGAGGGAAAAAAGTCTTCGAGCAACCATATCTCGTAAGATTAATACACATCCTCTCATACGCACTTGCTATTAGAGGACCCATTTCAGGGAAACGCGTCCACTTATCCCAAACACGCGTGTGTATAAATCTCCATTGCCCCTTAACTCTTTGATCAGGGTATCTCGGACAATAATGTAATCTTCTTCCCCTTTCCCGAGCAAACCATAAACAACTCGAAAACCACAGTTATCGTCTCCCTCCACATTGACGATCTGTTCAATGTACTTGTGCATAAAAATCGGCATGTGATCGATGAATGGTATTTTTGGTAGAGTCGGTGTTGTAAGTGGTTTGCTTATACGGGGGTCTTTGAAAGCTCTGTTATGAGATTTCGGAGTAGGTGAATTGGCAAAAAAAAATTCAACGGGTTCAAAATACGATGGACTCTTCGTAGTTGAAATGTCGCCCGTGTCGGTTTCACCTTTTTAGTTGCCCCTTTAGTTTTTACTGGTTGAGATGGTGGTTTCAAATATGTGGTCTCCGGGAACACAATTTTCTTCAGTTGCTCTTTGATGTGGATTTTTGTGGCGTCATCGGCTTTCAAAAATCTTTCTTGTATCGCTTCCCATTTAGTCAAGGAAATACTTGATCTTTCGTCTTTGGTTTTACCGTCATCATCAAAACTGAGTCTCTTCCAATGGCCAGAGACCTCGTTCACACGAATCGGGTAATCATATTTCATATTCTCAGATATGACACAAGCACAAGGGAGACCATATGTTTTCACAATTGTACAACCACACTTTGTGTTGGTGTAAGCCCTAGAGGCCAATACTTTTGGTAATTGTATCGAATTATTTATTAATAATAAAAGGCATTTCTTTATTATGTTTGTTTTTCCAAAATAATAAAGTCCCTAGAATAGTTAAGTCTGTTTAATGAAATGTTAAGTGCGACTTAATCTTAAGATCCCATTAAACATAAGGACATTATTCTTAAAGTATCCATAGTCGAGCTTTATTGTGAAGCGGAATAACATTAAAGCATCAAGACTATTATGAAAATAGACTGATGATCTCATCTCATGGATCATGGATAAGGAGTTATCAAGTCTTGACATATGTATAAATATTAGGAGTATGGAAGAGCGAAATGCAGATAATGGTCTGAAGAATTCTTATCCAAAATTGAATGTGTAACTCATTTTCTAATATAACTTTATATATCATATTACAATTTTCTAATGCAATCTGAAAATTTATATATTTTGTAAGGTGTCGGAAAAATAAGCAAAACACATAAGATATAATAAACTCATCTAAAATAAATATTAACAACAAGATTCATCAACAACAAACCTTAAACAACATAGAACTTATATATGTAACAACAATAACATCAACTCATAAAATGTGTCAGAAACGTATCTGTCCTATAATGGAACTCAAAATGAAAGGAAACTAGGATGAAGCTGAAGTGAGAGCAGTAAATATATGTTAATCGGTAAGCTTGTAGTGCTCACGCAAGTTTGTTGCACTCACTTTAGCTTCATCCTCGTTAATTTTTTTCATTAACCCATACATCCATACCTACAAGTCAAAACAAACAGAAACATAAACAAGACAAAAAATTATGAGAAAAACAAGATATGAGATATGTGAAGACGAACCAAAACAGAAACATAAATAGAAACATAAACAATTCAAAATCGCTGTATAATTTTAGTGAAGACGAACCTGAAGGTAGCCATGGGTTTGAAGAAGATGAAGTCGTTGCACAAGTTTGGAGTATAAATATGAGTGAGATGAGTGACATAAATGTTAGGGTTTTGTTTTGAGAGAGAAGAGTGAAATACCTTAGGGTTTTCTGTAGAGAGAAACGAAAGTTATGTACTGAGTGAGAGATAATTTTGCTTATATATAAATAAGTATCACCTTTCACTGCAGTTAATGAGACAAACCATGATGAAATGATTGAACTTTACACCATAGTTGACTAAAAGAACCATGGTGATTGATAACACGAAAATGTATCACATATTTGGCTTGATTTACATAAATTATATCTTTATTTTATTTTAATTATGTTGTTTTATGTTTGTATTATGTCGGTATTTCTAATATGTTTCAGAGATTTAACGTTTACAAGCTTACGTGAGAAAAGGAATAAAAAGGAGGAAAACTGAAGTAAAAAACACAAAGTATAGAAGAAAAGAAGGGGGTGGAGAAACGAAGAGGAATAGGAACAAGGCCCATAAGAAGCGCAAAAAAGATCATGGCCCATAATGGTGTGACGGTCGTCACACCCCTAAATTGTGTGACCATCGTAGCTCAGAACACAAATCACAATTGTGTTCTTAACTCAGATCACAAATCACAACGAAGATGATTCCTATACTGAAGGTTGTATATAGTGGAACATCTTTGTTGTTATTGCAGAAAAACCCATGGCAGAGACCATCAACATCCCCATCCGGTGTTTTTCTTTTTCTGAAGAGGTTTTGGTACAACAACCCATCACAATACCAAACCCAGACACGACTCACACGAACACACACAAACGACATTTTGAGAGAGTTTGATTTCTGCAATTCATGGAGACGTTATTATATAGCCATTGGAGATTATAGGAAATAACGATGGTCTTTGGTCTTGTTCAAAGGTTAAACGGTTAATTAGGAAACAGTTCCAAAAGCAATTAATCTTTCCAAAGCAGTTTTTAACTGTTTTTCTGATAGGAGTTATCTCGAAATACCAGTGCATGCATAGTCATTAATTGTACTTTACACCGACCACTGATGTGTAGATAAACTTCAAGTCAGATTTTCTTGTTTGACTTAGAAGATTCAATGTCTTTAAACATGTCATGACATCCTGTCAGACATTGTCACTTTTCTTTCCTTTAAGCACATAGCTCAAGATTCTGTAAAAGATTAAGACAGAGCATCTTTTGGACCAAATAACAAACTCCCTACTTACTCATTAGTCATAGACATAGACTTCTGTTGTACTGAACACCTTGAGACTGTTAGACATACAGCTACCTCATTAGTGTTGAGAAGGAATCGTGGTTACTAGTTGCACATGGTTAGCTTGAACCATTCACAAATAACTGACAAAAGTATCACATTTTCTTCATGATGTTAAAGTATTTTTAACCAAGAACTTTTCTTGACAAAAGAAGTTACTCCCCCTATCCGAGATAGTTTGAGCTTCCCCAATGGAATAAGCTTGAAATGATGAATGGAAAATATAAGACTCATCTTCATATCTTCAAGAGCTGCACCCTTTGTTTAACAATCCTGTTGAACACACTCACTATAGCAAATTTGTTCCTCACAATAAATACTTACACCAGAAGTAGAACGTCATAACATTGTGTCTGACATTTGTACTACCAGTATTCTCCACAAGTTTCATCTCTTTCTTCAATAGATCCTTTGCCTAACTTGTCTCCTTCATAAACGATCAACTGATGACCTCTTGATACTAGACACTCACATAGAGAGGTTGCCACAATCTCAACAAACAGAACTGCCACTCCTTGAACTTTGTTGAGCATAACCTTACCATGTTTGAATCAGATCATGGTCTGCTTAAGAAAATTCGAAATCCTTCTTAATATGGTGTTTTTCAATCTCACACATTGATTAACATGTTCATTGATCAGAAGAGATTCTTCTTTATCCTTAGCTGTGTTGATCCGATCATAGAACTTTTTTCTTCATAGTTATCTTCACTAAGTGAAGTCTTCATCATGAAAGTAATTATGTATTGCCAGAACACATTACTTACATCCAGATCAGAACCTGCCCATTCTAATCCACATTACGCCTGAACTGCCACTTTAGACAATAATGTTGCTTTTTCAAACTTCTAATGTATATTCCCAGTCCTTCTTCCAGGAAATACGTACTTTGTAATTTTGACACCACTCAAGACACAAGTTCATTTGAACTCAAACAAACTCTGACTATCCATAGAGATAACACTTCTCTATAGAGGACTTGGAAACATAAGAAGCAATCTGTGTTCACGACACGAAACAAGACTCTTTATTCTTTACTAAACAATTGTAAAGAATGACCTCAGACTTAGCAATGTTTGAACACTACCCTTAAACCCTATGATTGACTCAAGTAGACAATGATAACCTAGACTCTAGACACTTCTAATATCCGAAAGAAGAACATGAGGGACTCAAACAAAACGAAAATACTTTATAGTCCTGAGCAATTTAAACAACATACCTGGACTTTAACCAAAGTCTTTATCAAGAAATGTTATTTGAGGACAAACTGCACCAGGTGGACTTGTGCATAGGTTGGATCATGCACTTGATCAGAACAAGTGATACACACCATCAATTCATGTTGTCAGATGATAATGCAAAGAGTATTCTTTGTTGGTCTTTGAGAATACACATGACTTGAGTTATGTTCTGAGGTTTTTGTGTGACTTTGTTCTTCTTGCTTCAAGATTAGTCTTTGAAAGACTTTGCAAATGGATAGAAGCAGAACAACATTGTCTTTGTTGATCTTCATACTCTCTTACTCCCCCTAAGATATACAAATTTAGGACACTTTTGATGTTCATCCTTGAAGTTCCCTTCATTTGGAATTTGCCACAGTTTCCAAGTTTTAGAAACCTCAGTTTGCTTGCTACATAAGATTCAGATTGCCACATTCTGCAACTTGTCATAGAAGAAACTATGATTGTATAACCATAAATTGATCTTCAATATACACGTCTGAGTTGTTTTATACAGACATTGCAAATATCCAACTCCCATCAAGATATTTAATAGAATCAGTATGCTACATCAGATACTCTTGCCTTCTTCTTTGATGTGTGAAGATAATTGAGAACTCATGGCTAGAAGAACTTCTTCTTAGTCCAGCATCCAGGTTCTAAACCTAATAAGTACTAAGTCTCCTGTCAAAGTACTTACCAGCTTTTCAGTTAGAATTTGCTACTCACACTAGGTCATTCTGACTGATTACCTCTTCACATTTATACTTTCTTTTCTTGGCAAATAACACAAAAGAACTGAAGATATTGAGATGATGTTGCAACATCAGATATGACATCATCCTTTATGGTTCTTGGTTCACATCTTTAATGTCAAATTGACAACACTCGGGGTAATAATAGAATAATCCAATTATCAGCAATATCCAGACATATCAAGGGATAAAGTAGCCAACATCTCAATAAGCTTTTCTTCAGACTTTCATTCTGATTTTGAGATGATGGATGCCATAATCTGTAACTATAGAGGAGATTCCCTCAGTTAGGTTTCTGGAACAGACTTAGTTACAGCATGACACTAATTTAGTCAGGTTCATCTGACTTCCTTGATTTCAAACAAACTACCCTGTCTGGATAATAACTAGGGTAATACACATTCTTGACCATATTTCACTCAGTATTCAACTCCAACAACTGCTCTATGGTTAAGAATACTTATCTGGTTTCGTTGATCAGAGGAAACTCCCAGATATAGGCTCTTCTTAAATACAACATAAAGGATCAGAAAGGAATACCTTCATGAGTTTTCTTAGTAGCATTGAGCACATGTTAATCGTGTCCTGATTAACTTAGCCAGATGTCTCCTCTTCCAGACCAGGATTAGGTTCCAAACCAATGTTCTCACACTACATTAGTTTAGCACCAAAACATTTTTTCTTCAGCTGGTAGCTGCATACCAGTTCTTAATGTCCTGACATCTAGTAGGACATTTGTTCCTCCTTCTAGGAACACACAACCTTGAAATTTTCAAGGTACACACTTGCAGATAATTATGAATATCATTGATCAGTTGACATTCATCAGCTCTAATAAACCATGTCATTATGAGTGGACTTGAGAGATTCCTCAAGTATCTTTGACACTTTAATTATAGCTGTCAATTTCTGCTATACATTCCGTTGAACCTTCATAACCCTAGGGTTTCTCAGAGACTATGCAGCGGAAAATAGTCATACCTCAACAGAATTCACACAATGCTTACTTTAAGTGTTAGTAGTAAGCATGACAACTACAGATTGATTCCTGCTCAACCTTGCACAATGCTTGCTTCTGCATCAAGTAACAGACTAGACCTAACCAAAATCCTGACCTGAAAAACTCGTATACATACAGAGGTTACCTTATCAATATCTTCACTCCCGCATGAATGTTTTAATGTGATTCTTCTCTGTCCATAGATACCGATCGAATTAGTTCTGAAATTCAAGTTCTTCACTCCCGCATGAAGTCTTTGGATTTAGTGCTCCTTGTTCCAGCATCACAACTCTTAGGTCAGGTTGGTCTAATCACATAGGTCCATCCTCCACTTCAAGGGACCATAAAATATGAACATTCTCTGTTCAAACAATCTTCTACCTTTACCACAACCAGAATTTATCCCCCATGGATCTCATCCAAAAACAGACAGGATGCCTGCTCTGATACCAATTGAAATTCTGGTATGACAGACTCAGATGTCATTCATGATGTCAAGACATCTGATCTGTTATTAACGTAGCAGAGGCATAATAGAAAAGATCCATCATTTATTAGTTACTCCTAAACCGGAGTCAATGAGACTTGGGATCACACACGTTTAGTAAACATAACCAGATTGGAACAATTATATGGTTCTGTTCAGGAACAACTAACACTTTTGAACCTGGTGTTATAAACGATGTCATAACATTCATAACTGAACAAACAATGCAGAAGATAAATAACACAGTTAATTGCTTACCCAGTTCGGTCTAACTACCTACTCTGGGGGCTACCAAGCCAGGAAGAAGATTTCACTATCAGTAGTACTATTTTATGTAAACAACCTCTAGTTTACAGATAAACAACCTCTGGTTTATCTAGTCACTACCCAATGCAACCTTTATCTCAGAACTCCATCCAAGACAAGAGAACCTCTGTTCACTCCCTAGTGATACCTAACTGTTACAACCATGCAACAGCTATTTACACAATTAACAATGCACAATAACTTGATCTTGCTTCACAGCTTCGATCAAGAACACAATACTTAACTCTTACCTACAGGTTTCGAGTGAGGACAATCACTTCTCTTACCTACAGGTTTCAAGAAGGACATGGCAGTTATCCCACAACCTGGGTGGTCTACCTATAGAAACCCTAATGACTACATCGTTACTAAACAAGGTTTTCTATATAAAACTAGGTTACAAATATTCCTATTTATAACTTGATCCCAATTGGACTTGGGCTTACAAATCGCAACACTCTTTGCTGTTACAAATATGCAGAAATATTCTGCTACAAATAAGGTCTTTTAATCATGAGATTCCTAATTTATTTCCTAAATTAGAAACTGTTGAATCTTCAATCTTCTGATCTGATTCTTCCTGAATCTTCAATCTTCTGATCTGATTCTTTAAATATTCTTTTGACCTTTAAATCTGCGCCACATAGGATTACAAAATATTCTTTGGATATCCTGTATCTGTTGAGTACAAACTGAATCTTTTCTTCCAGTTTTGCAGGCGCAATGTCATGAGTTGATGTCATGACATTCCATACAACATCTTGCTTGTACCTGTTTTCTTCTTTTTATATTTGCAAGATTCACAATTATACCTTTTGCTGCTATTATATGTTTTAGCCAAACATTAGACAATAATACAGAACAGACAGAGCATCAACAAATATCATGTCTCAGATAAAGTTTATCCAGAAAAGTTATTTTAAAGACTCCTTATGCAAAACACCATGGCAAGCTAAGAGAGAAGCTGTTTTGAGCCAGCCAAAGTCCCAACACTACACAAGCCCAATGATCACTGATCGTATATATACCACCATGCAAGTAAGGAAATGATTCTACTCACTATATCCTTTTATTCATTAACGCACTTGGACGTTAGAGTGCTAACCTTGCAGCTCCATCCTACGCCACCGCTCCATCCTACGCCACCATATTGGAGTAGCTTGCACCACTATATCAAGAATCTGCATCAATAATTATGACTCTTGAATGGAACAGATCTATATTAACAATTATGGTTCTTGAACGAAGTACTATTTAATTAAAAAAAATCATAAAATACACATAAATAAATCTAACTAAACACAACTTTTCCAAATAATTCAAGTATTAAAGATTTAAATATCTCACAAATAATGAGTTATTAAGACTTAACCTAACCATGAAAAAAATTGCGAAGAAAGAAGTGTTCAATCAATGGTTGCAATAGTTCTTTACTGTGTTTGTTTCATAGTATCAAAGAAAGTTGGAATTTTAATTGTTAAAAATAAGAAGGGTTAAATACCTTTCACCCCCTACCATATAGGCGTGTTTTGATTTCCCCCCTTAAAATAAAATTGTGAATCCCCCCTTGAGAAATCCAGATTCCAAATTGCATCCCCCCTCTGACTTGGCCATGGAATCTTCACACTATTTCACTGTTTGGCTGATTGGGCGTCCAATTGGATTTTTAATTTATTTTTTATTTAATTTTTAAATTACACGTCATATTTTTTTAATTATGATTTTATTAAACTATTTTTTAATTTTTTACTTATTTTTAACCCAAGAAAATTAATTTTTTAAATATATTTTTTAGAAGTTGTTTTTATAAATTATCAAAATATTAGATATGGACCTCAGCCAATTGTTGGTTCAAGTGCAGCCCAATTACCTTCAAACTATTTTCAATTCTAAACCTAAATGTTGAATTGCCTTATAAACATTAATTATGCTTCCAAGGTAACCAATGTGGGACTAAACTAGCTTGGTGTTGGCTGAAGATTTCGTTTAGAAAGATTGTTCTTTGAAGAGTTAGAATTCGAAGGAAGATGGTTACTGATGACCATTTCTGAGATTAAAAATGGCTACTGATGGCCATGTTTCGAGAATGATTGTTTGAGTTGGAACGAAGATAGTTAGAATTGGAGCTAATTCGAAGAGGGTTATCTTTGAGACTTAAACGTTTTACGAAATACGTAAGGTACTGAGGCTGAACGTGTTTTCGTGGCATTCTCGGTTCTGATCACGTTGCCACGCGTCGAAAGAAGATTCAGGCGGGAGGATTTGAATTTCGAAGTAGTCTGTGTAACCGCACAAGGACAGATGGCATCCTAGGGATTCTTGTGAGCAACGTGGCATCAGATTAGTGTAGGGCCGTTAGGGTCGAAATTAGTATAAATAAGGGTCTTAATGTTAGGATTCCGTGTGTTCATTTTGTAAAAATCACTCACAAATCACTCAAGTATCAAGTGTTTAGAGAACGAGTTCGCTGAGAAATGTACGTATAACACCAACACCATTTTAAATACATTTGTATCTTTCTTTATTCAAATATCTTTTCAATTCCTTTTATTTTTTATTTGTTTAACTTTCATTTCGAAGCACTTTACATTTATGCATTTTACATTCTTGCACGTTATACTTCTGCACTTTACATTCCTGCAATTTACATGCTTTTGTTTACGTTTCTTTTGTCGAAAGACATATTAACATATGTAACAAGTGTTGTTTTTAAGTGAATATTCATTCGATCACATCACAAACAAGTTTTCTTGAAGTCAGAACAAACAAACATGAATCAAATAATATCGAGAGGCAATTGTTTGACTATGTCCTAGGATCAATCTAGTCGATCATGCGAGTAACCAAAGTATATTTTATAGTTTGGAGGACTAGCGGTCGTTTACCGGAAATCACCGTAAACAAATTGGCACGCCCAGTGGGACAGTGTCAAATAGATTGTTATTAATTGATTGTTTTGTTTTGTCTAGAAAATATCAAGACCTTGTATGAACCTTAGGAACGGTAAATTAACCAATAGTGCACAACCGATTCCTAAACGAAGGTACAACAAGAAAATGGTCAATGCAGCCAGTGGAGGGGGAGATCAAGATCCCCCACAGGGGTCAGGAACAGTAGCGGCAAATTCCACGCACGTTTCGACTTCTACTCAAGAGGCGCAGGATATACCGGTTTCGACAGGATCTGGACCCATAAGTAGTTCCCAGGCTATACCCGAGAATACTTCAGGGAAAACAGGGACTGTTCCAGTCTCGAGTTCGACTACCGTGCCTCCACTCACAGGCGTAAACGAGATACCATTTTTCTCGACAAACGCCGCAAGTCAATTATTTACCCCAGGACCATCAACCGGTTTCGAAGGTTGGAGACCCAACAACCCATATGGAATGCCATATTCATACATGGCAGGATTACGAGGGACAGGTCCTACATACACTACAACTAACCCAACAGCGTTTTCGCCTAATGTCGGTTCGATAGGTCGAAGCGCACAAAACACTGGTTTCTCTGCCCAAATACCTCCCTTAACCACAAATAGTCAAGCAGCATTTCGACAGGAGATGGATGCAAGTAACCATGATATGTTAGGAGTCCTCGCTAGAGAATTGGGGTCGATTTTCAATCCATTAGTAGCAAACATTACAAGGACTAATCAAGACAATGTGGAAACATATCAAAAAATATCGTCACAAATAGGGCGAATGGCGGATTTCTTAGGAGTCCCACAACCTAGGCGAAAAAATAATCAACCCCCTTATCGAGAGGGTGAACCCATTATGGAACATGTTCAAAATACGGTTCCTCCGCCTAGAGCAACAACCGCTGATGTGGTCCCTCCGCCTAGGGCAACCACCGCTGACATAGTTCCCCCACATAGAACAGCAGCAATCGAAGGGAACCAAGTAATAGACCTAGAAGGTTCGAGTCAAAGGACTATTCCTGTCCATCAGGAGATTGCAGAGGAAAGACCCAGGTTAAGGATAGTAGGTAGGAACGAACACCCAGACAAAGTAGTTCAAAGGGTTAGAAGAGAGAATATGGCTACTGAAAATAACCTAACTACCATGATAGAGAGAATTATGGCCAATAATGGCCTCAATACTGGACTTCGACGTCCAAATTATACGTCCCCCATAGCGGAATATATCATGCAAACAGAATTACCAAGGGGTACCAAAATACCAAAATTCACTAAATTTTCAGGGGACACCAGTGAGTCAACCGTGGAACACATAGCCAAATATTTGACGGAAGCCGGCGATTTAGCAGGCAACGAGGACCTTAGGATTAAATACTTCCCTAGTTCGCTAACGAAAAACGCTTTTACTTGGTTTACCACATTACCCCCAAATTCCATAGACGCATGGGCACACTTGGAGAGATTATTCCATGAACAATTCTATATGGGTCAAACCAAGATAAGCCTGAAAGAATTGGCTAGCATCAAGAGGAAGTTCACAGAGCCTATAGATGATTACTTAAACAGGTTCCGTTTGATGAAATCAAGATGCTTCACGGTTGTCCCAGAACATGAATTAGTCGAGATGGCTGCAGGTGGTATAGATTATTCAATTAGAAAGAAACTGGATACCCAATACCTAAGGGATATGGCCCAATTGGCAGATAGGGTTCGACAAGTCGAACGACTAAAAGCAGAAAAGGCCAGAGCAAATAAGAGTTACAAGAAGGAGAGGGTAGCATATATTGAAGCTGAAGACGTTGACGGAGAATCTTTCGAAGATTCATACAGCGTGGAAGAGGTCGAAATAGATATGTCTGAATTAAAAGAAGCACCGCCTTATTCTTGCAAATTGCTCACCCCTTCTAATGGAAAAAATCCAGTAGAAAACGATAAAAATGATAGATTTCCTAAGAAAACTTATACATTTGACGTCACTAAATGTGACGAAATATTTGATTTGTTAGTAAAAGATGGCCAGATGATAGTGCCTCCCAATTCCAAAATTCCTCCGTTAGAACAACGGAAGAAGCGAGGCTTTTGCAAATATCATGGTTTTTTAGGCCATAAAACCTCACAATGTTTTCTTTTCAGGGATCTAATTCAGAATGCTATCAAGGATGGACGTCTGAAATTCGCTGACAAAACCAAGAGTCATATGAAGGTTGACACAGACCCTTTGAATGTTGCTGCCACTAACCTGTGTGAACCACTTGACGTCAACATGGTGGAAGTGTCTGAAGTAGATGTTGCTGAATCGGAGATAATTTCAAATGGAAAGCAGGCTACTGAAAGCCTAAATGACAATGCAGTCTTCAACACTGATGTTGAAGAATCCTTCGATGCAGAGATGACTGAAGACCTAAAAGGAAAAACCAATAAGGCCACTGAAGACCTCAGGGCAAAACTTCAGCAGATACAGATTTCTGAAGCTCCTCCGGCAGTTGTTAACATGGTCAATGTTAGGCGGCCTTTGTCTGAAATAGAAGAACTAGAAAAATGGCTGATAAGGGAGAAGGGAAACATTGAAATCCCACCGAGAGGGGAAAGCTTGAAAGATTATCTCTGGAATTGCCATGAGAAGAATGGCGGAAAAATGCTGATGTGCCTAAGGTATTCAATCATGCTGAATCGAAGGGTTCAGGCTAATTTCGAAAGGGCCCTACGAGAAAGATTGGAACAACCCTGGAGAGGAGGAAACCTATTGCTAAAGGTGTACCCAAGGATGGAAGAAAGCTTAGTGGGTTTCTTGGTCAAATGTCACAAAGAAAACACTGCGCTTGCATTGTGCCCCAGATGTGGAGCAGTCTATGACGAATTGCTGGCACGATCATTCGAAAGGGTATATTTCTATATGGGTCGAGAAACTCAGGGGCTTCGTCCTAACCTGTATGGGTTCGATAACTGGACCCCATCAAAGAGGCCTGACAACCCCCATCCTAGAGCTCGAAGGGTCACATTCAAAGTCCCTGCAGACATACCCAGGGATAGATGGATGCAAGCTGGTGCGAGAACCAACAAATGGCGAAGTTGGGACCAAGGGGGGAGAACTGCAATGGCATATAGGAAGCAATTCCAAACCTCAAATCGAGAGATGTACAGGTTGGAGAATTACAAAGGCAAAAATCCTATGTCCAGATCCTAGTGGAGAAGGCACCAGAGGATGAAGAAGGCCCAAAGGGAATACAAACCAAGGAAGATTGGAGAGTCTAGTAGTAACCAAATCCTAACGCAAGGGGCAAGGACAAGTAAACCTCCAGTGGAACGCAAGTTGTTCGATTCTGAAAATGAGAAGGAAGAAGAAAAGATGCATTCCAGCCCTTGGAAAGAAGACGATAGAATGACAAATGATTTCGACTCAGATGGAGTGTCATCTATAAACCTCAATTTTAATGTTGTGTCAGTACTCCCTCATGAGTTTAACCAAGAAACAGAAGCTGAAGATTGTGAGGAAGCTGATGTGGAAGAGATGGCCAGACACAAACCTGTGTGTTATTATGTGCTAAACAACGGGGCAGTTGAAGAGCAGAATGCTTTCTTCGAGAAGCCTGATGAAGGTATGAGAAATCATTTAAAACCACTCTACATAAGGGCTAAGATTTAAAATGTTGGCATTAACAAAGTCCTAGTAGATGGGGGGGGCATCGGTGAACCTAATGCCCCAATACATGTTGAAGAGGATTGGTATGTTCGATACTGATATAAGGCCATATAACATGGTCTTGTCTAACTATGAAGGCAAAATAGGGCAAACTCTCGGTGTCATTCAAGTGAATTTAACTGTAGGTTCGGTAACAAGGCCAACGATGTTCATGGTGATACCAACGAAGGGAAATTACAATCTTTTGCTAGGAAGAGAATGGATCCATGGAGTTTCTGCAGTGCCTTCGACAATTCATCAAAGATTAACCATTTGGAGGGAAGATGGTAGAGTAGAGAACATTGAAGGGGATCAGAGTTACTACATGGCTGAAGTTAATCAAGTCAATAAAACCAGCTTCGACAGGAATTTGGCAAACATAGGGCCTTGCCATGCTGCAGAAGATATATACACCCCAAATAAGAATGCTTTATACTATTTGTCGTTACACCCAAATGGATTCCAATGGAATAGAGAAATAATGGACGGTCCAGAAGATACCGCACCAATAGAGCATTTTCCAACAATACGGCCAACAGGCTGGGATGACGACGTTGATGATGTCTGAATCATCCTTCTTCGAAAATTTCGGCTTACATAGCCGAGAACAAAAGAAAAATGGCTCTCGAAGCCGAATTATCAAACATGATTGTTGGTGAAATTCCAAGAAAGGAAGAAACGACGGATTCTGGTACACATTCGATCCCTCAATTCCTTGAAGACACAGTTCAAATCGAAAAGATCTCGGGTGAAGAGTTGAGTCAAAAGCTGGTGTCGCACGCTCGCGAAAAGTAGACAACAGAGTCGCCACTAACATATCTATCCTAAAAGGAAAGGAACGTCAGCAAACCTAAAACGAATAAGAACGAGGTCTTTCGACCAGAGGTAGGGTACGGGAGTCGGTTACGCAAGGGGAAGGTACTAGCACCCCTCACGCCCATCGTACTCGATGGTATCCACCTATGTTTGTTGCTATCTAAAGGGTGTGTTAATCTAGAGCTTAATGCTAAGGGAATGCATGCAAATGAAAGAAAAAGAAACACGGGGAAAAAAGGTTTATAAATAGTTGTGCTCGCTTAAGCCCCGCGACCTAATGCCTACGTATCCTTTTCAGGAATCAGAGCGACCGTAGTTCGGCACACATGTTTTAGTTTGTTTTTGTGTTTTTTAGTTGAATAGTTACATTTGCACTTCGCTGCTCGATCTCTAGAGTCTTAAGCTGGGAATGGAGCGGAAGTAACGTGCTCTTAAGCCCCTCGGAGGCAGAAGAGAAATGAAGAGTGTGGTTTGTGTTTTTTATGTAACTTCATGATGAACAAAACCCAATACAAGGCTTCGCACCACTTCATCACTTTGTTTAGGTCTGAGCCTTTATTAAGTATTTTAAATGTTTTTGATTAGTGATTTTTAAGGGGAATTAATCTGCAAGTTGAATCACATAAGAGTGCATAATGATAGAGAAACAGATTAGGGAATGAATCCCACTCATTTCTCTACATAGTGATCGAGAAACATATTAGAGAATGGATCCCACTCATTTCTCTCCCACTAAGTGTTTGAGAAACAGATTAGGGAATAAATCCCACTCATTTCTCTCCCACTTTTAGTGAAGTGTGATCCGCCTCTTCCTTTATTAAATATTTTAATGTTGAAAAGAAAAAGGAAAAGAAAACTAGCCTAAAATGAATAACTAGCCTAAGTGTTTAAAAGGGAATTTCTAGATCCTAATGTTATCATGGTTTCTACCTAAAGTTAGGAATTAAAGAGACATGAAAATAAAGTCACATTAGAAGCAAAAATTGAGAATGGCACAATGGTACAAAATCACACACAAGCATGAAATAACAAGTCAAACGTATAGTACAAAAATGAATTAAAAATACTACTATTTTTATATTGATTTTTATGAGAGCAAATGGATTACAAATCAAGTAAAAGACTAAAACAAATAGCCTAAAACTAATATTTTGTGATCATTTTTTATGTCAAAAATTGTATTAAAGTCTAAACATGATGGTAGAAAATTAGTGATTTTTATTGCCTAAAACATATGATATAAAACTATATGATAAAAACTAAATCTAACATGTAAAATTATGTACACGGGGGGGTGAGGACTGAATACAGTGGTGTGATTAGTTGGAACGCAGGGCCCAGGTCTGGTTGTTTTTGTTACAACTTTGTGCAAAAAGATGGGAGTGAATGGGCTCATGGGGAGTGATGCCAAATTCGTGAGCCCAATGGAGATAATGATCCAGCAGATTTATTTTCAGATTTTATTTCCAATTAAAAAGAATTAAATAAAATCTAAAAAAAATAATAAGAATGAAAAGGGGATTTAGGGTTACCTGTGAGTGACGATTGAAGTCCTCTTCCCTCTTCATGAATGAAACACAGCGGCGGATGGAACAGATCTCTCTCCGAACAAATTGTCGCCACCGTGAATGGCGCTAAAGTCTCACCGTCCTTGCCTCAAGATCTCCCAGCTCACTCTCATCTCTCTTGAATCTCTGTTAGCGTTCTTGTTTCAATCGCTCTCTCTCCTTCTTCGATCGCAAATCTTCCTCACTTTCGATTCATTTTCTTGTTCTTCTTCTAGCTTCTCCTTCCGAGTCCATTATTATGTATTAATACGTTTCGTTGTTCTTGCAGTTTATTGAGGATTCACGGAGTTTGGCAAAATGATTATACGACCGGTGGTGATGAACGGTGATGGTGATGACAATGATGAATGTTTGTAGAGAGAAACGTGAAGGTTGTTGAAGATCGACGAAGGTTCTGATGCATGGAATTGTTGCGGTTAATTGAAGATTGACGAAGATGTGATGCTGATGATTGTTGCAGGAATGCGGTGAGGATAGCAGGTTGATGATGAATCAAGGAGTGTTGAGAGACTGAAGAATTGGTGATTATTCTGAGACTCAAGGTTTGAAGGTTGGAGAGGTGAAGAAGATGAATAGTGATGATGATTGAGGTGATGAAGATGAATAGTGATGATGATTGAGGTGATGAAGACTGTGGGGAAATGGTGAAGATGAAAGGTGAGTGAAGATTCTGGAGATTGAGATGAAGCTATGAAGAATGATGAAGATGGATAGAGGATTCAAGGTGAGAAAAAATGGGAGAGAGTTTGATTTGGATGGAGCTTTGACTTTATAGCAAATGCAGGTGAATTATTTTCTGTCTTTCTGTTATATGTTAGTTACAAATTGCAAATGTTAGGTGGTTAGTTCTGTTTAGAGTTTGTTACACCCTGTTAGTAAAATGGTAGTTATAGGTTAGGAGAAGTTTGTTATGACAGTTAGAGATTTTGTTATGTGTCTGTTACATTCTGTTAGGTGAAGGAAAATTAGTTAGGTTAGAGGTTAGAAACAGTTAGGATGCTGTTAGAGTGGAACTTGGTTCGGGTGGTTATAATTTATTTGTGTGAATGCTGTAGGTTTATTTTTCTGGTTTGAAAGGTTTATGCAGGGCTGAATGGCTTGGGAGGATTCTTTGGTGCAACTCGATTTAGGTTGAATGAATGCAGGATTTTTGTTGGTTTCCTAGCAAGGTTGCAAAGCTGGCCCGAGAGAAAAAATGAATATGGATTGATTGTTATTGAACAATACAAGGCTAGGCAGTCAACACGATGAGGGTCAGAGTCAAGGCTTATTGGTTTAATGGGTTTTGGTACACTGGTTGACCATAAAGTCAACCGTTACCAAATGTAGATTTTTTTTGTAATTTCAAATGTAATGTATTGTAAAGCACTTTTGCTTTTCCTTTTTTTTTGTAATGAACTTGAATGTGTTGACTTTTATATAAACCCCGATTTCTCTTGTACCTCTTGCCTCTTGAATGAATATTGGTAATTAACTTGCCTTGATGAAGGGTATTTTGAAACTTAGGACATATGTCCTTTTGCATGAGTTTGTACCAAGGAATGACCATGAATGGATTTTTCAATACGACCTTTGATCCAATCTTGAATAATAAGGACAATCTTACATCTTCAATCAAATATTGACTTCAATCCAAATCTTTTCTCAAACCACACTCGCATAACAAGCAACAAGTGATAACAAAGCCTTGATAACAAAATGAATATGTAACCTCATCTTTGCACTCTGAAGATAATATTTGAAGCATAAAGGGAACCTTGTCATGAAGTATATAGTAACCATGAATCCAAGCCTTGCTTTCACAATTCAATGTTCTAAGGAGAACCAGATGACTCAGTGTTGTTTGATATGTACAGCTAAAAATCATTATGAAACGTTAATAATTCATGATCTTTGATCCCAATGCCAATTATTGATTAATGATGCATGAATTATGTTAATGTCTTAATAGAAAAATGTATATGAATGGGAAGCTCAAGTTAATTAGAAATGAAATTATATGGGCAAATTTTGGGGTGTAACAGCTGGACGCAATCTACGACGAAGAACCCTTGGGATTCGAGAAAGACCCAATGGGGGCAAATATCAAAATGTTAGCCCAGGATCCACTCAAAGAAGTAAATCTTGGAGACGGAGATCAGAAGAGGGTAACATATGCCAGTGCAAAATTAGAGCCAGCATTGAAATCAAGAGTCATTAAGTTATTAAAAGAAAACAAATATTGCTTTGCATGGGATTACGATGAGATGCCTGGTTTAGGGCGAGATTTGGTCGAATTAAAGCTGCCCATAAAAGAAGGAAAAAAGCCCATCAAGCAGACTCCTAGGAGGTTCGCACCAGAAATTCATTCGAAGATCAAAGCGGAGGTCGAGAGACTTCTACGACGCAAGTTCATCAGAACCACAAGGTATGTTGAATGGATTGCTAATATTGTGCCGGTTATTAAAAAGAACGGTTCATTAAGAGTATGCATAAATTTTCGTGATTTGAATGCAGCCACGCCTAAGGATGAATATCCCATGCCTGTGGCAGAAATGCTAGTAGATTCAGCCGCAGGCTTCGAATGTCTAAGTATGTTGGATGGATATTCTGGGTATAACCAGATCTTCATTGCAGAAGAAGATATGTCCAAAACAGCTTTTCTTTGCCCAGGGGCAATAGGCACCTACGAATGGGTTGTAATGCCTTTTGGTCTAAAAAATGCTAGGGCAACTTATCAAAGAGCAATGAACTCTATATTCCATGATTTTATAGAAGCTTTCATGCAAGTATACATAGATGACATTGTTGTAAAGTCTGTTTCAGATAACAGTCATCTTGACCATCTGAGCCAATCATTCGAGAGAATGAAAAAACATGGCTTAAAGATGAATCCCTTTAAATGTGCTTTCTTTGTGCAGGCTGGAGATTTCCTGGGATTCGTAGTCCACAAAAAGGGAATAGAAATTAATCAAAATAAAACAAAGGCTATTATGGAAACAAAGCCTCCATCCACGAAGAAAGAACTACAGTCATTACTAGGAAAGATAAACTTCTTGAGAAGATTTATCTCAAACTTGAGTGGACGCACGCAAGCCTTTTCCCCCTTACTTCGACTCAAGCAAGGAAAGTTCGAATGGCGTGCTGAACATCAAGAAGCTTTTGAAAAAATCAAGCAATACTTGATGCATCCACCAATATTGTCCCCAGATGGGAAGAAGCACATGCGCCTGTATATTTCAGCTTCAGATAATACAATAGGCAGCATGTTAGCACAAGAAGATGACAATGGTGTCGAAAGAGCTATTTATTATTTAAGTAGAGTACTCAATGATGCAGAGACTAGGTATAGCGCAATAGAAAAACTCTTCCTTTGTTTATATTTCTCTTGTATCAAACTCAAGTATTATATAAAGCCACTTGATGTTTATGTTTCGTCTCATTGTGATGTTATTAAACATATGCTATCAAAACCAATATTGCATAGTCGAATTGGCAAATGGCCTTTAGCCCTTACTGAGTACTCTTAGATATTTCAACCTCTTAAAGCAATGAAAGGTCAGATCATGTCATATTTCATTGTTGACCATGCAGTGGTTGAGAACCCTCAACAATATGTAGAATTGAAGCCTTGGAAGTTATACTTTGATGGTTCGACTCATAAAGAAGGAACCGGCGTTGGAATACTGATAATTTCTCCTGATAGAATTCCAACAAAGCTCAAGTACAAGATTGAAGGTCCCTTATGCTCCAACAACGAAGCTGAATACGAAGCACTGATCGCTGGACTTGAAGCTTTGTTAGAATTGGGGGCAACCAGAGTCGAAATTAAAGGAGACTCCGAACTAGTGATTAAGCAATTGACGAAGGAATACAAATGTATCAAAGAGAATTTGATCATGTATTTTGTCATAGCAAACAGGCTGCTTAAAAAATTCGAGTACGTGGATCTAAGTCACGTTTCAAGATTGAATAATCAAGAAGCAAATGATTTGGCACAGTTAGCCTCAGGATACAGAGTATCAAAAGAAAAACTAGAAGAGCTGATCGAAGTAAGAGGCAAAACAATGGCCACCAAGCTCTCCCCAAGTGATCTGGAGAATTCACAATTAGGTTTTGCTAACAAAGAGGAGTTTGAAGTTTTAAATATAGACTCTTTAGCAGACACAAATTGGAGGAGTCCAATTGTGAACTATTTAAAAGATCCTTCGACAGACACGGATAGAAAGGTAAAGTATCGAGCCTTATCATATTTCTTGATGGGAAATGAATTGTTTAAGAAGACTCCTGAAGGAGTTTTGCTAAAGTGTCTGGGTGAAGCTCAAGCATATTTGGCTCTCTCGAATGTACATAGTGGAGCATGTGGTGCACACCAAGCGGGGCACAAAATGAAATGGCTTTTGTTTAGGTACGGAATGTATTGGCCCTCTATGTTAAAAGATTGCATAGAATTCGCTAAAGGATGTCAAGAGTGTCAAGAACATGCAGGTATTCAACATGCTCCTGCAAATGAATTAAGTTCAATAATAAAGCCATGGCCTTTCAGAGGTTGGGCACTAGATTTAATTGGGGAAATTCATCCCAAATCTTCTAAAGGTCAAAGATATATCTTAGTGGGAATAAACTACTTCACAAAATGGGTCGAAGCGATACCGCTTGCAAATGTGGATCAGGAGGCTGTGATTGAGTTTATTCAAAGACACATTATATACAGATTCAGAATCCCAGAAAGTATAACCATAGATCAAGGATCAGTGTTTACTGGGCGGAAGATGCAAGATTTCGCCAAAGAAATGGGGTTCAAGTTGTTTACTTCTACACCTTACTACGCTCATGCAAATGGACAAGTTGAAGCAGCAAATAAGATAATAATTGGTCTCATAAAGAAACACGTAGGGAAAAAACCCAAGAGTTGGCATAAAACTTTGGACCAAGCACTCCGGGCCTGTCGAACGTCGCCAAAAGAAGCTACAAACACTACACCTTTCCAATTGATGTTCGGACACGATGCAGTGCTTCCAGTTGAGATATACTTGCAATCAGTCCGAATCCAAAGACAGGCAGAAATTCCTCCAAACATATATTGGGAATTGATGATGAACGAATTGGTAGATTTAGACGAAGACAGACTTCGAGCGCTGGAGATGATAAAAAGACAAAAAGAAAGGGTGTCCAGAGCATACAATAAAAAGGTGAAAGGTAAAACATTTATTAATAATGACGTAGTTTGGAAAGTTATTTTACCTATAGATCGAAAGAATCAGGCACTAGGTAAATGGTCCCCACACTGGGAAGGACCCTTTCGAATCTTAAAAGTATTCTCGAATAACGCCTACGAAATAGAAGAGTTGGCAGAAGATCGTAGGATCTTAAGAGTAAATGGGAAGTATCTGAAAAGATACAAACCAAACATGCACGAAGTAAAAATTGCAAAAACGTAGATATTCAGAGTATACTACGTAGGCCAAAATGGTTGAATAAACACCAAAATGGCTTCGTGTTCAAGCAAGATATTTGGCAAATAAAGGAAAAAGACAAAGCAATGCCAAAATATTTTTCATTAAGAGTAGGAGAGTATATTCATTTTGGGGATTGTAGATTCAGCAACTACAGAATTAAAAGCATACTAGAAGCTAACAAAAGGAGCATTCAAAATTAGAAACAATAAAACTAAGACCTATAGCGCCTCCATCAAAAAGCTTCAGAAAATGCACCCTCTAGTTAATCCTTTGTTCTAGACCCTCCAAGGATAGCAGAGGCAAGATTTCTGCCTCGAACATGTCTAGAGATCCCGACCTACGCATTCTTCTCACTATCCCCTTTTTGAGAAACATGTAGGACAACAATATTCCATAAGGAAGGCATGTCACTACACCTTGACGAGAGGCAGCCATAGAAACAGCTTCGACAAGCTATTTGAAGATCAGTAGTGGAAAGTTGATTTTCTTTCCCTGGAGGGCACAGAGTATGAACTCCAGATCCTCGATCATGATGTTGTCTAGATCATGGTTTCATGGACGAAAGTTGCCCACTAAAAGCTGGTGCCAAATCCTAATGACTTTAGCACTAAAAGGATCATTGTCCATGAGGGCCCTCAACGTAACATAGGTAGTCATGTTGATGGTGTTGTCATCAAACGCTTCCCCAAGATTGTTACATCTCAGCAGGTCAGAAATGGTTGAAGGAGTGATGGTAATATGGGCCCTTCGAACCTCAGACACGATGGTGGTTCTCCCTTCTGGATCTATGCGCAGGGACGCAAACATCCAGAAATCTTCTAGCATATTAGGATAAACAGACCCCTCCAGGATTTCGTGATAGAACTGGAGTTGTTGGTTGGCAAAGAGCGCGCTGATACTAATGTGGTTCTCATCAAACTCTTCCTCAGAAAGTTTGAATTCCTTTTTGATGCAGGATTTAATGGTAGCATAAGTCAAGGGTTGCGCCATTCGAGAAAGAGAATGCAAAAGATTTTATCAAACTCTGTATTTGAAAGAATGAAAGGAGAAGAGAGCAAACTTTGATAAGAGTTTGGGGAAAGTATGAAGAAAGGAGTAGAATGCTAACGCTTTATATAGAATACGTTGGCCATAAAACAATGGTTCATTTTTTAGTGCTGATTAGACTGCATTTGGTATCCCCAAGAGAAGTTATGGCCTCCGCCGTTTCCCGCCTTGGAAGTTGAAGTGTAATCATGTTGAAAACTGATACCTGCACGTCTCAAATAGACGTTTTGAAAAAGGTGATGTCATCATTTAATGATGGTTACGGCTAAGGGAAGTGGAAGCGTCACGTCTAGGCGTGAGAGGCTGCAAAGAGTAATCATGTCACGTAGGGGCATTATTAAAGTCATTATGATAATAAAAATAATTTTGACAATTTTTAGGAATTGTTAAAATGCTACCCGTGACAACCACAGAATTTGAAGTATGGAAGATTGAAAGTTAAAATTGCATATGTATTCCTGAGGAAGTTTGATTACAACAAAGAAAAAAACTAAGTACGAAATACAAAAAATAGTACAAGATCCAAAGTGGCTAATTAAAATCCTTGGGAAAATTATCTTTCATCTTCGAATATTGAGTCTCCCATAAAGACATATGACATTCGATTATTGCCTGTTATCTTTTCAGTTCTTCGATCTCTGGCACTCGCTTCTGTGCCGTCTCAAAGTGTTGAATCCCTAACTGCGCCACTTCAGTCAATTCTTCCTGATGAGTTTGTTGGATTGCTGCCTGACGATACTGGGCATTCTTTATCTTCTCTTCGAGGAGTTCAATTTCTTGTTTCCAATATTTGATATTCATTTCACAATCTTCATATTCCTTCTGGTTCTTCGAACGTTCAAGCTTAAGGGCGTCAGCCTTTTTTGTTGCATCATTTGCAGCTTTCCAAGAAGAACTATGAGAAGTCACCTTTGTTGTGAGTTGCTCGTCAATATTCCATTTTCGAAGAAGATTAGATTGGAGTTGATCAATCAGAGAACCCAGTAAAACAATCACTTCCGAGACTTCCTCTGAGACCAGAAGTAAATCTACTTTCTTCAAAAGATTGTTTAAGCTATAACATTTGGTGGAATCCCTGCTTAGAGCTTCGACGAGGTTGGTTTCGAAGAACTTTTCCCTTATTTGACGAAGGAGATTAGGAATATCATCCTTGTCGCCAGTATCCGCCAAGACATTAGAAGAAATTCCAAGCCCAATGGGCGAAACATTATCAACACTCATCATGGTCTTGAGGAAGCTTACGGGATCAGTTTTCTTGAGTTGCTCCAGTTCTGAAGGATTAAGCATTGCGGGGACCTGCTTCGAAGTAGTCACAGGAGTGACTATAGTGTCGAAGGTCGAAGTTTCATGAGAACCAGGTGTAGGCAGTTTGGAAGTTTCCTCTGTAGCATCTTGCTCAGATATAGTATCTTCGCTGCCAGTTGGTTGTCCGACTGCATTATCACTATCCGAACCTTGAGGATTTTCCTCCATATTTTCATCTTGATGAGTAGGTGGAGACTCATCATTTGAATGGCTTTCTTCGGCAGGCACAGTTGGAATGATGGTTGCAAGGGGCTGAGCATCTTCGAGAACTGGAGAAAGCACAAGAGATTTGTGTCGCGGAACACCTGTGTTGAACAGTTAGAATTGATAAAAATGGAAAGTTGCAAGAAATTTGTCTGTCATTCGAAAAGGCAGACATTTACCTCGAAGATTGTCAAGATCAATGTTTAGACTTGAGGTTTTGAGATCAGAGGTAGCTGTGCCAGCATCGTCCTACATTTACAAGGTAAGATGTGAGCTTAATCATTAGAATTAAAATTTGAAAAAAATGATTATGTTGTGAAATCCAAATACCTTGGTTGGAACATTATCTGGGCTTGAGTTGTGGCTCTCCACAATGGGGATAGTACTAGCAGCCTTTAAGGGTGATTCATCAGAAGATACCTTATCACTCGATGAAGTAAGTTTCGAAGTCCCAGATCCCTTTCCTTTGGCTGAAGGGGTGGCAACTTTCTGTCTTTTCTTTATTACTTGTCTAGTACGAGGAGGAGATTTATCTTCGTCATCTGAAGCAGCTGTTTCAGGAACTTTTCGCTTTGAAGATGCTGGAGGTTTCGAGCTCTGAAAATACATATTAAAACCAAGTGAGCAATATTCATAAAATTTCACAAGTTAACATATAAGGTATGTATGTACCGTGGGTTTCTTGCCAGTGGTGACAGAATCACTCCCACTTGCCTTGGTGTTCCTCGAAGCTCTAGAACCCTTCTGTGCAGGGGCTTCCTTGATATTTCTCTTTCGAGTAACGGCTGTGAACAAAATGTAAATCAGTATTTCAGTAAAGAAAGGAAAGTTAGTCGAAGGATTGTCTAAACCCCAACCTTCAGGTATTGGAGTCAAGACGCGAACGTGCTCAAGACCTATATGAAGATGTCCTTTGAAAGTATCCAAGGTATACTTAGTCGGGACCACTCGTTCAGCGCGTTTTTTAGATTCTTCTTGAAGGATTTTTATGAGATTCCCACACACGAACCAGTCTGGAAAAGGAGGGCTTAAAGCCACACCAAAATCAGCACTAGGTAGTGGAAGGAATTTTGGGGGATTAAGTTCAAAAGCCACTTCATAACGTAGTTCAGGTCGAACGGACGTGGGCAATTTCAACTTATCCAGTTTAGCAGAAAACTTTTCACGTAAAATGACCGCAGCCTCACGAACGGTCCGACTAAGATCATCAGGCCTATAGATAGTTTCAAAGATTTTTTGAACTGCTTGGATTTCTTTAATATGAGTCGAAGTACCTTTATGGAAATTCGCCTGCACATCAACAAAAGCTTCAGTTAGTTCCTGAGTAAGGCTTTCAGCATCGAAGATTTGCATAGAATAATAATCTGTCCACCATTGATGAAAATCTATGGTAGAGTAAAAAGCAGGTTCGAAAGAGACGGGAGACAAAGTGGTGATGCCAACATATTTGGAGATTTTTGACTCATATTCGTCTTCTGCCAGATGCGAAGTATGTAGACACATGTGATTCCTTTTGTCGTACAAGCATTTTGGTTTGAGTTGAACCAACCCAAATTGTCTCGAAACCAAATTTGGTTGATAACAAAGAAGACAGCAGTGACTTTTTGGAGATCGAAGTCGGTGATATAACAACTTTGGGGTGAGGAAAGCTTCCCAGATAGCCATGGATTCAGCTTGTTGGTCAGGAGAAGTTGCTGGAAATTCTCGAGTAAACCATTCGGGACCCACTTTCCGTTGTACGAATGGATCCATTGAAGGACTGAATTGATAACGTTTAGCGAACATCATTATGTACGCCAAGAAGGTTTCACGAAGTTTGCCAGTTTCTTCTTTTGGAGTTAGGTAAGCTAGTCTGGTTCATTCCACTGTTCGATTCTTTATAGCTGCACTTTCTTCATCCACAACACTTTTGTATGGGAGGTGAGCCTCAAAAGTGGCATTAAGCCATAATTGCAACAACCAGAAAGGACCAGCAAAAAGAAGAGATCCTGTTTTGTAGTTCTTGACAAGGTCTGTTGCTTCACCGAGATTCTCGTAGAGAAATCCTAGAATTAACTGGCTTAAGTTTAACTTTTTCCCAGCAATCAGCTGGTTAGCCATGCAAAGATATCTCTTTGCTACTTGTATGGACCTAGAACAAAAGACGCATCTCGAAAGCCAAAGTGCTAAGAATGCAATAGGTTCTTCATCCGATACTTCTGCGTTCGTTTCGTCATGATATTGCTGAATGAAAGCATTGTAAGTGACTGTTGCTTCATTAAAATTGATGGTGTCAGTATCCATGAAATTGGGGTCAAAGGTTTCTCCAGTTGGTCGAAGCCCTGTGATAGCAGCTACGTCGAAGAGGGTAGGGGTGACCATTCCGCATGGAAGGTGGAAAGTATTGTGAGAAGCATCCCAGAAATAAACTGACGCTACTAACATGGTTTGGTTATATTCTAAGCCTGTTTTGGTTAACTGGATTAGGTCATAAATCCCTAGTTGTTTCCAGAAAGAAGCCTTTTGTTTTTCCACCTTCGTTAGCCAAGCGTAATACAATTTAGGATCTTTTGCTAAAGGGATTGACCTAAAGACTTTCACAAAATTGGTTACATAGTTTAACCTAATTTTCTCTAAGACCAAAGAAGTTTCAGTTGAGGTTTCTTTTGTGTTATTAGGATCAGCTGAGATTGGATGACCTTCTTCATCTATCTTATTCTTGCTAACTAAAGGTCTAGTTTTATAATAAGCAGGGAAAAATTTACTCAAAGAGGGGTTGTTTCCTCCCGGTAAAGGACCCATGAAAGCATGAGTTTTTCCAGAAAGTTCAAAAGGGATAATTACCTGAGAAGCATAGATGGCGCGCGTCTCTGCAGCATATGGGTCTGGAATGTGTTCTTGATTCCCTACTTGTGTAGGATTTTGAAGTTTTTGAATGGGTTGGAGAGCATTTGAAGAAGCGCCATGAGTAAATTTGATTTGAGGAATGGGTTAAGTGTAACCAAAGAGGATTTTCTTTTCTGTGAAGAAAGTAGAAAAATAGAAGTGAAAGTTATGAGAGGGTAGAAGTTCAAGTATTTAAAGGTTTAACGGAAACTCTTTCAAATCTTTTGGGTAAAAGTCAAAAGACACGCGGCAGGCGTTGATTTAATCCAACGGCGGTCGAATAATTATTAGCCTTACTCCTAGTATATAGGAGTAATGATCATGAAGTAATGCCAGAACGTGGGAATGTAAGTTCAGAGAAGACATCTTTGAAAATGACAAGACGTTTTGAAAGTGGAGTCATAAATGATTATGACGTTAGTCAGTTGTCTTGGAACTCTAAGAAGTGAGTAAAACGAAATCTCATCATGACAAGAAACGCCTATTTCTCTTGTTTTCAAAACAGGCATTTATTGGGGGCAATTTGTTGGCTGAAGATTTCGTTTAGAAAGAATGTTCTTTGAAGAGTTAGAATTCGAAGGAAGATGGTTACTGATGACCATTTCTGAGATTAAAAATGGCTACTGATGGCCATGTTTCGAGAATGATTGTTTGAGTTGGAACGAAGTTAGTTAGAATTGGAGCTAATTCGAATAGGGTTATCTTTGAGACTTAAATGTTTTACGAAATACGTAAGGTACTGAGGCTGAACGTGTTTTCGTGGCATTCTCGGTTCTGATCACGTTGCCACGCGTCGAAAGAAGATTCAAGCGGGAGGATTTGAATTTCGAAGTAGTCTGTGTAGCCGCACAAGGACAGATGGCATCCCAGGGATTCTTGTGAGCAACGTGGCATCAGATTAGTGTAGGACCGTTAGGGTCGAAATTAGTATAAATAAGGGTCTTAATGTTAGGATTCCGTGTGTTCATTTTGTACAAATCACTCACAAATCACTCAAGTATCAAGTGTTTAGAGAACGAGTTCGCTGAGAAATGTACGTATGACACCAACACCATTTTAAATACATTTGTATCTTTCTTTATTCAAGTATCTTTTCAATTCCTTTTATTTTTTCTTTGTTTAACTTTCATTTCGAAGCACTTTACATTTCTGCATTTTACATTCTTGCACGTTATACTTCTGCACTTTACATTCCTGCAACTTACATGCTTTTGTTTACGTTTCTTTTGTCGAAAGACATATTAACATATGTAACAAGTGTTGTTTTTAAGTGAATATTCATTCGATCACATCCCAAACAAGTTTTCTTGAAGTCAGAACAAACAAACATGAATCAAATCATATCGAGAGGCAATTGTTTGACTATGTCCTAGGATCAATCTAGTCGATCCTGCGAGTAACCAAAGTATATTTTATAGTTTGGAGGACTAGAGGTTGTTTACCGGAAATCACCGTAAACACTAGGCAATATAGTTGTGGATCCTTCATCTTGCTTTATGTGTGATCACAGGGAAATAAAAATGCAAAGTCAACAAATGGCACGCGTAGGACCCAGGGAAAACAAAATCAGCCAATCACGTTTCGTCTCTTCCAATGAGACAACCCCTAAACTCGGTTTCAAAACAAACCAACAAGCTGAAGTGATATCACCATAACTTCCTTAATACTCAATCATTCAACACGAATCAAACATCAAAAATCATTCACATTGCATCAAGGATCAATATCATCATGCAACCTTTAGTTTTTAAAAACATGGCAAGATAAAAGAGAAAACAAGGCTGTCAATGGCGGTTTCAACCATCTTTACATATTTTTAGAAAGCTTCACATATTAGGCAAACTTCCACGTCAAAAACTTGAATCACTCTCCAAAAAATATGGCCCAATCATGTCCATACAACTTGGTCAGGTACCAGTAGTTGTCATTTCATCTTCAAAAGCAGCAAAATTATTCCTCAAAACTCACGACTTAGTTTTCGAAAGCCGACCAAAGACTCAAGCCTCTGAGATCCTGTCTTACGATTCCGAAAGGGTGGCTTTTTCTGAGTATGATCCTTATTTGATGAAAAAACAAATCAAAATTAATTTCATACCCCTTAAAATGACTCTTCCAAAATGAAAACCACACATTCAGTTACAAAGGAGTAATGATTTTACACTGTCATAAGCCAAAGCCTTAGAGTAATGATTTTCAAAATTGAGATATGTTTAGTTTTATGATTTTGTTTTGGTTTTTATTATCTATATTATTACTATGTAGAGTTGATGCTGTTGGGTTTTATTTCTATATTTCTGGCTCATTTTCAGACTTTTTTCTCTTCCAATGATGTTTTCGGCACTGCTAGACGCCTTCTTAGTGATAATGGTGATCATAAATTGAAACAACATGGCTACTGTTTAAGCTTATGAATACTTAGGTATGAAATTGTAACCAAGGCAATGAGAAATCCACAATTTGATTTTTCTTTGTTATGTTGCTGAACAAGTAATGAAAATAATAAGCTTGAGTGTTAGCTGACAGTCCCAACAATTGGAGAGTACATCTCTGGTGCCATTCTCTTGGAGTTTTCTTGACTTGCCTCACTCTCTAATAGTCCCACAACATTTTTTTAAGAAAACAGATTAGTGTATATAAAGCTCAAAAACATATAGTGCAATGACTTGAAAACAGGTTTACAACAAATGGGTCCTAAGCCCAATATGTTACAAAAAAATAATTTTTGTTAAAATAATTTCTAAATTTAAAAACAAAACGAAAAATATTAATTAATATATATTTAATAGAATAACATAAGTAAAAAAGAATTAAATTTTTTTTTATAATTCAACGTCAGCATCCAATACACAGTCATCAACATATCATATGCCAAATTAGGGGTGATCGTATCCGAACCAATCCAAAAGCAAAACCGCAAATCGAACCAATCCAAACCGAAACCGCAAAAAACCGCGTTTGGTTTGGATGATTTTGGATGACTTTTAGACTGAACCGCGCGGGTCGGTTTGGTTCGCGGTTTTTATTTCACAAAACCGAATTGAACCGAACCAAACCGCATATTTAACTTAAGTTTTGAATTTTATAATTAATTTATTATCTTTACTAATCCAATTGCACACAACCACACCTCATGTTTTGAATTTTAATAATTAATTTATTAACTTAAGTTTTGGCATAATCCACATAATTTTTGTATTTTATTGAGCTATATATATATATATATATATATATATATATATATATATATATATATATATATATATATATATATATATATATATAATTCTCTACTGTCTACTATATGTATTTCATTTATAATGCATTTTTAGTTCTCTAAGGTTCTTGTAATATAACTTTTTTTTATGGTATAATATCATATATTATATTGACATTAAATTACTTTCCTTTTTCTTTTTATTTCAGTACATTTTTATTTTATAGTGTAAACCGCGGTCCACCGAACCGATCCTAACCGCATTGGTTTGGTTTGGTTTGGTTTGGATGACTTTTTAAAAATCAACCGAACCAAACTGAACCGCATGCATTTTTATCTCGCGGTTAGGATGACTTTTATGCTTAAAACCGAACCAAACCGCACCGCGAACACCCCTATGCCAAATATGAAGATTTCCTGGCCATGTTAGCATGAGAATCTGGGTTTCTCAAGGGGGGATTTAAATTGTTTTTTTTTTAAAGGGCGAGTATCAAATCTCGCTTATTTGGCGGGGGTATCATATATTAAACCCAAATAAGAATAATGAGTTGGTTCCCATTCAATAGTTACTTTGTGGAGAATGTGCATAGAATATAAAAAAATCAATCAAGAAACAAGAAAAGATCATTTCTTCATACCATTCATGGATCATATATTGGATAGGTTAGTTCGACAAGTATTATATTATTTGATTGATGGTTAATTTGTTTACATCTAGATTGCATTAGATCCAAAAGATCAAGAAAAGACATAATTCATATGTTCATTCAATTTTTTGCTTACCAAAAGATGCCTTTTAGTTTGTTCAACGATCCCACAAGTTTCCAATGGTGTGTATTTTATTTTATTTTTCCTAAAACATTGGCAAAATCTTTGAAAGTATTTATGAATGACTTCTATAGTTTTAGAACTACCAACGACAAATGTCATGAAGACCTCGTCTCATTTTAATAGGATGTATAAACACCAATTTAGTATTAAATTAGGAAAAGTAGTATTTTATGGTCTTAAAAGAAATTGTCTTATGACACAATATTTCTTCCAAGGGCATTGAGGTAGATCAAACTGCGGTATTTCTTCAAATGGGTCTACCTCTATTGCAATCTAGTTTTAAGATAAAAGTGTGAAATTTTCTATGAACTTTTTCCCTGATAAGGATTTGTCATAGGATACACAATTTATTCTAAGAACATTGAGGTAGATGGCTTGATTAGAAGACATGTGCATGGATATGAAGAAAAAACATCATATGGCATTTTTATAGTTCATCTTATGGTAGATACCATTGTCTAGAGAGGACAACAACTAAAATTATTCTATGTGGTTTTTTTTGGCCCCTGTATTCAAAGATTATGTAGATTTTGTGAGATAGTGTGATTAATGCCAAAGGATTGATGGAATTGCAAAGAGAAATGAAATGCTATTGAATGGTATATTAGAGGTTTAGACATTTGATTATTGGGGTATTAATTTTATGGATCCATTTTCCTTATTATTATTCCAATATATATATTTTGATTTTTGAGGATTATATGACCAAATGGCTTGAAACCATTGCTTCACTTGCAAAATAATGATATATTTTGGCATATTGAAACTCTTTTAAGGATATGGTATTTAGGGTCAGTTTGTTTCAGCTTTAAAAAGATAAATTTTTTCTTTGTATTTTAGAAAATAGATTTTCCAAAATCGTTTTTTAAAATATTACAACTTTTTTTATATTTGTTTTTTCTAAAATGAAACACTAATTTTGACATCCTATAACATAAATATACATTATTATATTGAAGACCAAAACTTAGTCAAAATCGCAATTTTTTCAAAAAGTTATATTTCAAAAATGATTTTTATGAAAATCTATTTGAAATAGCTTCAAAATTAAGTGATTCTTTAAAATTTTGATATCCAAATTTTTTTCACATAAATAGATGAAATACTTAAAATTATATTTTAAGAATAACTATTCAAACAAAATTCTCATTTGAAGTTTTTATAAAAAAAAAATTTAAAATTTTTTTTAAAAAAATTATGTAACACTATAAAAATCATTTATAAAAAAAACCAAAACAAACGGGCTCTTACTCGCACCAATTGGTATATGCAAAATAATGCCACCTTCTGGTGGAGCAAAAACACCAAACATATTATGAAATTATGATGCTCGATTTTGACACTACATTAGTCAGAAAAAAGATGCTTAGAAAGTTAAAGAATTGGAGGAGACATGGTTGAAAGCATATGAGAATGTCTTGATCTACAAGAAAAAGGTCAAAATTTATCGTGACAAAAACTTGGTCAAAATATAATTTTATCTCGGACAACAAGTTCTTCTATATAATTATTCGACATTGAAACTTTTTCACGAAAGGTTGAAATCAAAATGGTATATATAGACCATTTATTGTCAAAGAAGCCACCCCACATAGATGCCCCAATGCCTAAGAAATTCTATTGGAAAGAGCAATTTTTATCACATGTTTAGAATCTTTAAAAATATATGGTTGAATAACACTTGCAATGTTGATTGAGTTAGTACCTTACAAAAACACTTGAGAGAAATTGTAAGAGTCTGAAAAATGAGTTAATATGTTTATTGTTGTAAAATCCCTTTGTACAAGATCATAAGACAGATGCAGAGTTTGTTCCACTTTTAGGTTTGTATATTATGTATCTATTAATAAATATTAATATTACTAGTTATTATTCTAGACGTATAACTTGTAGGTATTATAGAGGTCAAACAAATCATTTAAATTTGAACCCAAAAAAAATTCATAAAAAAAATTTAAATAAAGCATTTTTCTCTCTAAATTAAACTTACATACATGTGACGATGAGGCTCTATTGTGACCCAATCTTGAAGCAATCACTCCACACAAAAAGATGGTGAAATCATTTGTACAAGGAGAAAGAGGCATCTTATTTTTCAACAACCATCAAGACTAGTTATATTTTAACACGAGGATAGATTGAGAAGACAGAACTTATTAAATTCTCAAACAATTTATCAACGAGGTTGGAACTACATAACAAAATTGCAAAAGTGAAAATGTAATTATTCAACGATGGGGTACAAGGGAACATTTCAACCAGACAATGCTTTTTATAAATAATTGATTGATGGGGTTAACACTTTTTTGTTGTGGGCTTATAGCTATTCATTTGCCTTGTTAACGAAGTTAGCAATTTCTTATGTTTATTGGGTCATCTTCCCCATCTCAATTTAGCTACATTTAAATGGACGGTGAAATTGGTCTCTCTTGAATTAGTCAGTCGCAAGGTCAGATGAACGATGAGATTGGTCTCTCTTGAATTAGTCAATCGCAAGGTCAGATACCAAAATTTCTATAAATTTTTTTTTAGCTATACTTAACAAAGTAACAAATGGAAGTTGCATATAATTACTATTATATGGTGTTAAATTGTTAATCATCTAATTATTAACGAAAGGATGTCATGAAAGAGATGTTATTTATCTCATTATGGCTTATTGCTTGACAAGATTGAAGATAATTAAGATGTTTTTAGAGACAAAAATATTTAAGATGTTGTTAACTAGTAAATCTTATTAATATGCATGTGCTTGTGTTTCCAACAAGCCTTAATGGGCCAATTGAACAGGATAACATAAATCTTCTCAGATTTGAAATTTTTGTGACCCACATAAAATATACCCCCGCTGTCTCATAAGTCCTAGAAATAGCTAAAACATGTGTTGAAATTTTAGAATTCAAATATTGTGAACTTAATAAACAAATATATTGAACATAAATACTACAGTGTATTAAATCAAATCAAATTTAATAATATAATACATCAACATAAATTAAAAACATCAATTATATTCAAAAACAAAAATATGGAAGTGACGACTAATTAATTCATCGAGTTTAATCATACACTCTTTAATTTTATCAACTATCTTAAAACTAATCAAATTTCAACATATAACACAAATAGCTTTAATTATGAGTGTATTCAAACTCAACTAAATAAAATATTAGTGAATGTATTTAGATTTTCTTTAATCAAAACTGATCATATGAGATCGAATATTAGATTAATTTTTAAAACCCAACCGCATGTATATGTTTTTATATTTAATTATTTTTTATTAATATAATATATTATATTAATTTATTATTCGTTGATATTTAATTTATTTTAATGATATTTATAGGTTTTATTCATATATTTATTTTTAATATTTTATTTGTTTCAAACATAAGCTATTGTTCTTATTTTGCAATTTACTATTTTTAATTTTTTGTATAATATATTATTAGGCAAAATTACACCTGTAGTCCTTTAAGTTAATATATTTTTTGTTATAGGTTGGTCTTTAAGGTTGTTTTTTTTTTTAATAATTTGATTCTTTAAGTTATCAAATCAAAACTGCCCACAAAGAGAAAATACAATTCTTATGTTGATTGATGTATTTTATTGAATTAGTATCTTAATTTATGTGTTTTGAATGAGGGTTTATGTATTTAGAATGCTACTTCATGCATTTTGATATCAATTTATGTATTTAGTTGCACAAGTTTGGTAATTTAAAGGACCAAGTTGTTAAAAAAAAATTAAGGACCAACCTGTTAAAAAAAATACTTAAAGGACCTCTGGTGTAATTTTGCCTATATGTTATTTCAAGTTTATCATTTTATGGTATATGTACAATATTAATACTAATAAAAAATATATAATTTGTAGTTTGGATATTCAAAAGTCGTACAAAATTAAACCACGCGGAGTTAAATCGAATCAGACTTTTTCACTAGTCATCCAAAACCGAACCAAACTACAGGCAATTTTATCTTTTGGTCGGATGAGTTTTTGCCTCAAAACTTATATAAGCCGCATTGCGGACACCATTAGCTCTAACCAAGATAGCATCTAAGTTGATCGACCATATGATATGTTACTCACTAAATATTGAGAACATGGCTCTCACATCATTGGCATTTTGAAGTTGTATGTTGGTGAAGAAAAAATTCATCATCGTTGATCGACATATGCAAATACTCAAAACTAACCACCCATGTTTGACATTTTGAAGGCTATTTGTTTTTTGCCTAGACTTATGCCAACTTGTATATCTTTTTGATGTTGTCAAAGGGGGATAAGTTATAATGAGTCTATTAGTGATTTTATGCATTTTATGTTATGGTTTGTGTGCAATGTTTCAGGGGGAGCACAAGCATTTTTTCTTCTAGTTCAAAATTGACTCAATTACAAGTAAAAGCTTGCCAAGCATAAAAAACAGGGAGATTGTAGTTGCATATCCCTATGGGAAGTTGGTTGCATGTCTTTATCATATACAAGGGGAGAACCTCCAATACAATTATTTTGTTGCTTATCTTATCTCTTTCGTTGATTATCGTTTATTGAGTCTCTCTCACAAATTTCACCTTGAATTAATTTTTGAAATCGATTTTAAATATTTTTAGCATGTATAAAATCTTTGGTTATATTTCAACTTGCTCAAGATGTCTTTAGTCAAGTTCATGAGTTTGAGGAATAAAGACTATGTGTGTTCAATTCAAGTCAAGTGCAAAGAAAAACTTTGAAATCATGGAAAATTGAGTTTTATGCATTTGATTAGAATCACTCATTTACTCACTCAATTTGATCTGAATCAAATCAAGCAGAAGTGACCAAACAATTTCAAAAACCACTTGATTCAAATCAAATTTTACACATGATTCGAAACAGACAATTTCATGTCACCTATGTCCAATTTGATTCGAATCACACTTTATACATAATTCGAATCATGCAAATTTTCATTATTTTTCAAAGTTCCCTAGAGCAATTGATTCGAATCAATTATTGCACATGATTCGAATCACGGGGCCTATGATTCGAATCACACATTGCACTTGATTCAAATCAATTGCAAAATGGGTCAAAAACCGAAAACTCTTTTATTTCATTCACTTACTCACTTGACTCATTACATGCATTGACTTTTATTCAAATCTAACCTATCTTTTTCAGTGTTTCATGTGCTTTATCTCAAGCATATATAAGCTTTTGTCATCATTTGTTAACGTAAGATTTTCATAAGCATTTGTGAATTTGTGTGAAAAATCAACCACCTCTTTTTGAAACTCTTGCATTAAAATTATTTCATCTTCAACCTCTTTTCAATTTCATTTCTTAATCATGAGAGATTGTTAATTGATTAAGGGAGACACTATCTTGAATCTAATCGTTCTTGAAGATTGGGTAAAGGTTTTTTAGTTTAATGCAAGATTGGGGTTGTTGTCATTAGTGTTGACAAATTCTAATGAAAAGAAGAAGGTTTTCTCTCCAGAATTGCCTTGGTAGTGATTGTGTTGAAGGCTACGAATAAGGCGGAGTTCTTTTTACATCTTCATACAATTCACTGATCAAGGAATTGGTAGGATCAATGGGTTGATTCCTACACACGAAGGCTTGGAGCAGAATTTGTTATATTGGAATATTGGAAGCGTTGATCAAGTAAATATTGTGCAAAAGAGTTTGACATTTGGCCATATACAAGTCAAGATCGAAATTGAAGATTTTATTTGTTATTTTTCTTCAGAATTATTGTGGATTGATGATTGTATATACTTTCAAGATATTTTTTAAAATAAAAGGAACACCTATTAAAGTGGACGTAGACTCACGCGAGGTAGATATAGTCGAACCACTATAAATTCTAGTGTAATCTCTCTATCCTTTACTCTTGAATTTGAATTTCGTAGAACATGCATGCTTAGGTTTAAATTTTGATAATAACGATTTATTTGATAAGCTTAGGTTTTGTTGGAATTGGAAATCAATCAAGAGCTTTAGTGGTGATTGAGATCTGAGAAACATCGTGTTTTTAGAATTTGCCTTGCTGATTAATTCCTTAATCACATATCGTGACTTATCCAATTTGAAAATTCTAGTAACACACGATGAATGTCGTAACGGATGTTATGACATCCATTTCAGAACTGATGATAAAATTTTGCAAGGAGTAAACAAAAATAATAAGGAACGCAAGAGATTGTTTACCCACTTCGGTGTGAAACAACACCTACTCTGGGGGCTACCAAGCTAGGGAGGAAATTCACTATAAGCAGTATCAATTCAGAGCCAAAACTACCAGTTTAAACCCCTCACTTAAGACCTACCCTATGCAATTTCAATCTAGTGCTAGACCTGAGTTCCTACTCACTCCCCCTCAATCACAGCAGTGATAACTAACAGAAAACTATGAAAAGTAAATTGAAGACACACTTCAAACAAATCTTGATCTTGCTTAAAAGCTTTAATCAAGAGACACAGCACTCGTGCTTAAAAGCTTAGAGTGACACAACAAATTACAACTCAAAACACCATATTCCAATACAATCATTAAAGTGACAATTGCTTGGATTACAAGAAAACACAAACACACGTGAAAATAAAACACAATGCACAGAATTCTTCACGCCAAAATCTTTGCCTCTGAAAGTAAGATTAGCAATCTTCTTATAGGCAGTACTTGGGCCTTGGGCCTTCCAAACATAAATTTGGGTTAACCAAGTTAACCTAATTTCCACATCATCAGGATGTTAATTCATATGTGTTAGACGAGATCTTTTAGCGTGAACCATACAGCACTAAATATATAGTTTCCTAATTTGTAGCCTGAGATAAATAAGGAAACATAACAACTAAATATAATAGCTAAACATAACAGCCACTGCTGTCAGATACTGATGTCATGACATCGAGCATGACATCCAACCAAAACATGTATTAGCTCAAGCAGTCAAACCTTGCATAACACTACACATAGCATGTCATGACATTAGTCAAGACATCACACATACAGGAATGCTTTACCATAAAATGCAGCCAATATAAAAGCATCTACAAACTCCCCCTTTGGTAAATTTTTTGCTAAAACAACCTGCCACCACATCAGAGATTCTTTGCTGCAGAAAAACACACATCACACAACCGCACCGGCATGGAATAGATAATACATCTACAGGAAATCATCAAGCATAGCTACCATTATACTACTACTACCAGACATCATACATAACTACACAACCAGCTACACAGAACATACTGCTATGCTACCACATCATATCAATCTTCAGCACTACACACATCTATACTACCACATAAGCATACAACTATCATCACACAATCATAGATCAACACAACTGACTGCAGAAATAAACTGCGGGAGTAAACTTCCAGAAATAAACTTCATTCAACAGACTTCATTCAACAGCACCATCCAATAAAAATTGTTGAGCACACAATACTTGTTCTGGGGTGACACCATACACTAAATATAAAAGCTAAACATAACAGCCACTGCTGTCAGATACTGATGTCATGACATCAAGCATGACATCCAACCAAAACCTGTATTAGCTCAAGAAGTCAAACCTTGCATAACACTACACATAACATGTCATGACATTAGTCAAGACATCTCACATACGGGAATGTTTTACCACAAAATGCAGCCAATATAAACGCATCTACACAATTAATTCAATTTCCTACGTTGTGTTTCTTCATTTAGACATTACGATATTTATAAAGTGATTTGAGTTGTAACTGAATAATTGAAAATTTAGTATAATTTCATATTTTCGCTCTATAAACTTCCGCGCACAAAATCTGAATAAACCTCTGGTTATTCTCATTTTAAGAATCAATTGATTTTGTTTTCAAAATTCTATTCACCCCCTCCAAATTATTTTCTATTACCATATTCTCACTCAACGGAGACGTCAGTGACCATACCATATCTTTGAAACACTCGAAGTAGACTACATGCATGTAGGTGGCGCTCTTGTTTAAGAATATGGTTTAGCCCATCAAATAAATGTGATACACTATAATGGTGTACTAATTGTGCAAGTGTCCCTAAATATCGTATTTTAGGACTTAAAGCATACATGACCCCTTTCGTTTTTTCAATTTCTCACTCTGCATCCTCTAGGCATGTTTCAATCATCTCAATCATTAGATCCACCACTTTAGGTTTGGTCAATGAGTGTTGTTAAGAAGACAAATCTGGATGTGAAAATATAGTAGGCAGAACGTGTCATCCACTGTCATTCTCATCTCTTCTATTAGTAGATGGAAGTTAATCTTCTCTTTATTTGAAAAAATTGCAAGCATTCCATGATCAACAATGTTGTAATTTGTGGTGGCAATGTCAGGAAAATTGACATAGAAAACACTTCAGACTTAGATCGGAGAAAATAGATCCAAGTAAAACGACTGTAGTCATCAATAAATGTGACAAAATATTTATAGTGAGCATGAGAGGCTGTAGGAGACATTCCCCACACATCACTATGAATCATCTCAAAACAAGTGGAGGCACGATGAGCACCTGGCGGAAAAGGAAGTGTTTTACTTTTAGCCAATTTGCAAACAGAACATGAAATAGAAGCAGTACAAACATGTTTATTCCCTAACAACCCAGTTTTAAATAAATGAGACAAAACAACAGAATTTGGATGACCCAATTTTCTATGCCAATCCTCATACGAGTTCAAAACATTATTACAAGCAAAAGATAAATGACTAGAACTAAATTGGAGTGGAAACAATCTTCCCACTTTAGGCCCCTTCGCGATCACCTTTCCGGACACCTGCTCCTGCACAAGACAACCATCACGAGAAAAATTAACATTACAGTTGTTATCCACCAATTGACCAACCGACAATAAGTTAGAAGCAAGTCCGGGTGATACAAGCACATCACGAAAGCTAGAGTTTAAGTCACCAACATCAGTGATAGAGAGTTTATTACCATCAGCAATTTGTACTTGCTGATTGCCATTATAAGAATGTAAATTGTGCAAGTATTCAGAGGAACCCGTCATGTGATTGGATGCACCAGAATCAAGAAACCACGGTTGAGAAACATTAGAAGACTTACCCTGAATTCCCAAGGCTGAAAGAGCAGAGAGTACCATTTGTTGAATCATTTTAGGCTGTAGGGCACCACCATTAGATGCACCAGTACTGAGAGGTCCAACGGCAGAATTGGTAGTAGCATGAAATGCTTGGGCCGGATGTTGTGTTGGTCGGGGAGGACGTGTGGGACACTCAGAGATGATATGACCATGTTGTTTGTAATAGTTGCAAAACTTCTTACTGCAACTGCGAGCAACATGTCCAAATTGTTTGCAAGAAAAACATTGGACTTGTCGCATATCACGACCCTTCCCTCTATTCTGAGCAGCATATGCAATTGCCACAGGTTCGGAACTGACAGCATCATGAGACATGGTTCCTTGAGTAAGCAAACGTTGTTCCTTCCTGAGAAGCTCACCAACACAAGTATCCAAAGAAGGAACCGGATCCCTATTTAGCAAAGCACCTCTGACAACCTCAAATTCTGGACGAAGTTTCATGAGAAATTGATCTCGCCCACTGGTGTTGTAAACTTCTTGAACAGTCGCGAGAGAGGTCTTGGGAACATTAGCATGTATAATAGCAGAGTGTTCTGTCCAGAGATTTAAAAAACCAGAATAGTATTCTTGAATAGACAAATCACCTTGTTTGTAGTTGGCTATCTCTAGCTCCAACTGAAAACGTTTTGCCGAATTGTCCTGGTTGTAAATGCGCTTCAAATAATTCCACATTTCTTGAGCAGTTGAAAAAGAGCGTAAATTATTGATCATCTGAGGATCAATACTGTTGAGAATCCAGGTGATGATTTGAGCATCTTTAGTTTCCCACTAATCTAAAGCAGTTTTATCCGTCGGTGTCTTAGAAATACCATCTAAATGACTCCATAATCCCTTTCCTTTAACATACATATTGAACTGAAATTCCCATGTAGAATAATTCTTGCCGGTAAAACGGATACAAAAATAATTTTTTTCAATTTCCATGGCCATGTTATACGTAGCACTTTTACTCTAAAGAATATAATAACCCACTGTGCAACAAAATTTTTTTTTTTTAAATGCAACAAGTGAATATTAAATAAATATAATACCAAAGCACAAACAGCAGTGCGCAGTGAAACCAAAAAACCATGAACAATCCAATGACAGTAGTGAACCCAGAAACCACGAACAATCGACCACCGAACAATCACCGAGAACAGCAATTACAAAATAGAATCGCCGAAGATACAAAAACAATCGCTGAGAATAGAGAAATTGATTCGCCGAGATTACGGAAACAAATCGAAATCACAAGCTGCTAGTGAGCACCGAACCACTAACAAATACCGAAACAAATTCGGTGGCAAGCAATCTAACAGGAATCAATTGCGATAAACACCAAATCAAAATCACGGAGCAACAACAGTGACGAAATCACGAGACGGAAACCGAAAACGATTCACAGGTTTGATCGAACCCTTCTGATACCATGTCAGGAAAATTGGCTTGATGCCTTTCTCATTGTTATTTCTTGTATATATAGAAGTTACAAGGATATATAGGTAATTACACTAAATAAATATATTTAATGAGTACAAATCAATTTCTGATTTGTTTCACTTATTCTAGGAACAAACCCTTATTCTAGAAACAAACCCTTATTCACAGGCAAGACCAATAATTCCATTATCTCTGATGGCATCGGTGAACCATATTTCTTATGGAGTAGACAAACAAACGACATTCTTCAATTACTAATGCAAATAGTTTGCAACATTTCTAATTAAAAAGAATATGAATGAATGTAGTATAGTGCATGCAACAAAGTACATGTTTGGATTTTAGAATCTGAAAACATGCATAGTGGTGCATGCATAGATTAGAGTCTGAAAACATGCAGAATGATGCATGTTCAAATTCTATAAATCGAGCGCTATTTGTAGACCCCAAAAAAAGTAGCAATAACACAAAGATTTGAGCAAATGTGAATAAACCTTTTGTTAAATAATTGAAAACGTGATGACTTGACCAAAATTTAATGAAAAATGAGACAATGCAAACTATTCGTGGTTTTTATGAAATATTTAAATTCTAGAATTCGAACACTTAAAAATCATGTTTCAGATTCTAGAATTCGAAAGTCATTTTTGTCAATTTAAGAGATTTTTTATAGAGAAAAAATTCACTAAAATGAAAATGGAAGCTAACCTGCCACAAATTCTGCCCAACCAAATAAGATGTTCTATTTTTAATCCTGATTCCTGAATCACAAGCCAATAAATAGTTGAAATCCCACATTTATTAAAAAATGCTGCTATTCAATCAATATCTACTCTTCTTGTCCAAATGCTAATTCTACAACATAGTGTATCTTATTTTAATCAAACATGTACAAGTAGATAACTATTGTAACTATCTAAAATAAAGAAAGAAAAGCCATGAATTGAAATAATCAATAATGAGATATATGATTAATCTTTCTTGTCAAATAGTTGTCCATTATAGAACTAGATTAGGAAAAGATGGTTTTAAGGATAGTGCAGAAGCATCTATATTTTTCAAAGGCATATAGATTATGTCTCCCCTCTCTTTCAAATGCCTATTATGATCTTCCAAATATTTCACTTCACAAATTTCCCATCAACATTATAGTTATATATAAGCCTTTAATCTTGTAAAATCACATCAATTTGCTTTATTTGATTTACTTGGATGACATCATGCAATTGTTATTCAGCTTTTAGAACCCTGAATTCTATGTAGTATTATTTAACATTATAGCTATGATTTTTTAACTTCAATTTAAAAAAAAAAAATATTTAGAATAAAGTGTGGACCAAGGCCAAGTGCCTTTGAATATGTCAAACACTTAGGGCGTTTATGAATAATTGCTATGACCCTGCTGTTTAAGGGACCTTGAAAGGACAAGATTAATATTGCTGTTTGATTTCAACATTAGTAATCAAACCAATGATTTTATGGACAAAAGAATAGTTCAATAAAATTAAGGGTGTTTGAATATACATGCTTAATCCTCATTTATGGCATAATGCATTGGATCTAAATAAATAGTTTGATTATAAGCATGGCCTACCAAGATTGATTAGTATAAGATATTCACATTGACAATAATACAGGTTCCCTTCGGTGGAGAAAAAAACTGAGGGACCAGTATCAATTTTATTAAAATTTCTGTACAACTTCAAATTTTATCAAAGGAATCCCAGCTCATGCGCATGCTCTTGTGAGACAAATACACGGCAAAGTGTAGAATTGATATAGGAGTTTATTTGTCCCAAGCATTGTCTTCTCTCCTTTGCTATGTTTACATTAATGATAATTTAAACTACGGTCTGCAACCATAATTGTGGCCACAGTATTGTGGATGCAATTGCCTCTACAACTGGTGTGATTTAAAATCGTAATTGTATTAGATAGTTTTATTTAGAAAAATATCAAAATTTTAGAATTTCAAAACTTAATTTTCTTGATACAATGAAAATTCTTAATTTTAAGAGTCTTCCAAGTGCGTATTTCTTGCTCCTCCTAGTCAAAATCCATAACAATGCATGTTACAATAACAAACACAATGACTGCAATCGCAACATCCACAATTTAAAGCTAAGATTTTAATATATAGTCAAATAATGAACTCATAAAGGATTTATCATAAGAGTAAAAAATTAATAAATTTCCTACTTATTATTGAGATTAAGAATTCCAAACTAATTATGTGGAAAAGTCTTAAAGATGAAAGTATTGAGTGGCTTACCAAGATTTTTAACAAAATTACAAGGTAAAAGCATATGTCACATAAATGAAGAAGCACTTTAATTCTAATATATAAGAACAATCTCATATACAAAATTGTGAAATTATGGGGGCATTAAACTTATGAGCCATATCATGAAGTTATGAGAGTGATTGAATGTACACTAAAAAACGACTCAAATTATTGACAATCAATTTAGTTTTATGCCATGGGAGATCGACATGAAAGTGACCTATATTTACAAAGATGTTTGATAGAGCGATATCAGATGATCCAATAAGACTTCCAATTAGTTTTATTGATTTGGATAAGGTGTGTGATAGAGTGTCTATGAGATTTCAGAAAAACCCTAGTGAAGAAAAAGGGTTAAGATTGTCCATATTCGAGCTATCTAGGACATGTACGAGGAGGTCTTGAAAAATGTGAAAATACAGGGTGAAGAGGGTGAAGAGACAGACAATTTTTTCATAAGAATAGGTGTGTACAAAGATTCAAGCCTAAGCCATTATCTTTTTACTTTAGTTTTGGATGTGCTTACATAACATAATCAGTAATTAACACCAAATTGTATGTTTTTTCCAGGTGATATAGTCCTCCTTCGAGCGTAAAGGAGATATTAAATGAAAGGTTTGAGACTTAAAATGAGCCTTAGAAGTGTGTGACTTCCGCCTAAGCAATGGTAAACATGAGTATGTGAAATGTAAACTTAATAAAAGGAGAAGCGTTTATAACTTCAAGGTGAAAAGTGGAGATGATATCCTACTGCAATTTACACAATTTAAATATCTTTGATCCCTAGTATAAAATGATGGAGAAATAGAGAGAAATTTAAACTAAATGATTAAAATGGAAAATGGCCTTAAGTGTTATATGTGTTATGAAAGTACGCTCAAATTGAAAGAAAAATATTATCAGATAATTGTAAGATTGTCGGTGTTGTATAAAATTGAATGTTAGGTTGTAACAAATTAACATTGAAATAGACTAAATGTATTAGAAATGTGGACGTGACATTAGACGTGTGGTGCGACTAAATAATATAAAATTAGAAATGACAATATTAAATAGCATATTAAAATAACATTTATTATAAAAAAAATGGTGAAAATTAAATTTAAATAGGTCGAACGTGTAGAAAAGAAAAAAAAAATGAACATTTACAAAGGATGGATTTCATAATGAGTCTCTAAACGTGGTTAGTTTATATAGTATCCTTCAATTAACTACTATCTCGTAGTTGAGTTCAAGCTAATATTATACATTTAACTTGACACACTAAACTTCTGTCATATAAAAGCAAGTCTTGAATAGCTGTTTCGTATATATGTTCCAATCATTTGCTGTCAGAGAATATTGATTCCCTTAAACAGAGACAGTGCAAGGAAAAAGACGACGAAGCCGTAGCTAACCAACTTCTTTTTATCACTAATTATTATTTACACCACTCAATTGGCTATATTCTATTAACATACAAGTTAAGTACAACGAAGCTAACATATATTATTAACGTATAGAGCATGGAAAATTTTCAACATTATACAATTTTGGAGTTTGACTTCGCTTAACAGCTCATATATGTAATACTATAATATAAGTTTCCAAGATCATGATGATGAGGTGCGTATATTCTCTCATATGGTTTTTATTTTAATTTTGATGTACAATGCATACAATTGGATATATGGCTGAATTGGGAGTAAGGACATGGCTAAAGCCATGGATGCTTCACAATGTCCGAGCTAAGACAGGTTTTTATTATTAATATTATTGACAGTCTGAGAAATGAGGAGAGAAATATTTAGCGATCGAGATAATATTATTAAAGATGGTCGGAAAAGAATCTAGACGATAATAACGAGCATCTGTATATGTAAAAATCACATATAAATTGTAAGGGTAGTGAATTACATTTCTAAATTTTATTTGGTAGATCAAATGACAGCAGTCAATAGTTTGAACAGATATGTGCTTTTCAATATGGTGAATTCTTATCTACCCAACTTTTTAGTTACTTCCTTTGTAAAATATTTTGAAAACAACAAATATTTGTAGTATTTTAATAAATAATTAAATGTGTTAAATTAGATGAAATTATGTAATTGGTTAGAGGTACACTACCCAACTTTTTGTGATTGGTAGAGAAGTTGTCCCCCAGCTTAATAGATATGAAAAGAAAAAGTTCATTAATTAGAAGTTTACAACTCTTATAGTGGAAAAAAGAAAAAGAGTAATTTAAAAATATAATTAAGGGTATGTATGACATAATTATTTTATTTAGTATTTTAGTTATAATTATCACTAACGCTCTATGAACCAGAACAAGTTACAATAAAATTTAAAATATTGTGAAAAATCTTATTTCACTTTAAAACCACTTTAACCATACGGTTGTATTGGACGTCTGAGGCATTTGGATTCTCTCCAACTTTATGTCTCCTTCTGCTCCTTCTGCTTCAATCTGAACCTTTAGATTCATCTAGTGATAAGAGAGATAAAAAGGTAAAAAAGATTTTAAATCATTAGATTTAAATCCAATGACCAAGCATTGCACATGAGAGGTGGCTGTAGAAAAAAAGCAGGAGGAGATCCATATCCACGTCTGAGTGACTAGAAGCGGAAGTAAAATAGTATACGAGAATTTGAAGGAAAAAGAAATGAATTCCTGTCAAAATTGCTCCACCATAAAAAAAAATTAAAAATTTGTTAAGGCAATTTCTCTTCCCACTCTTACTATATGGGGTACATCTCTAAAAATCCGAAATTATTTTTGAGTGAATTTGAAGAAATGAATTCCTGTAAAAATTGCTCCATCATTAAAAAAAAATATTATTTTTTGCCAAAATTTAGTTCGGAGATGTCTTTCCGAAGTCATCTTTTGTCTTTAAAAAATCAAACAACGCCGTTTGTTAAGGAAATTGGTTCGGAGATGCATCTCCGAATTTTCGCTTTTATAATTTTTTCAGAATCAATTTTCAAGTATTGTGGTATTTTCAATCCAAACTAATTTCAATTCCATTAAAAATGCCATTATTTATTTCAACGATAAATAAAAATGAATATTATTGAACCACATAAAACTTTAATAAAACCAAATAATATAGAAATTGAATATATTAATACAACCATTGTTCTTAAAGTCGATTAAAATTAAACAAGTATACAATCAAAATATCCTAATGTGTATTTTTAATTCAAACACCCTGGTTCCTCCTCTGTCTACGGTAAGCCACGACACTCTGTGCCTCAGAAAGAATAGACTGTGCTAGGGCGACCGTTTCATCTTCACCTCTCACAAACACTCTAGACTCGATGCCCTGACGTGTAAGTCGCATAATGTTCTGATTGCGCGGCAACACATCAACGACATGGTCTTCCAATGCCTGCTGATTCTCCAGGAGCTCCTCATGAGCAGACCTAGGTGGACGTCCATGAGCGTCATGTGTCATGTAAGGGTGTGACACTTTATATAACCATGTCATGTAACCCTCAAAATAGCTCCACTGAGATTTGACCTCATGAGTCTGATACTCCACCGGTACCAAATGACCTCCATTTTACGTCGTCATGCTGAGTGCGGTCAGTATACACACGCGGTACGGCACGATATGATCATTCCCTCTGCTATGGACAAACCAAAAAGTATATGGACAATCATGAGTATAGGTCGGGGAACGTGCAAACCCATGGATGCAGTGATAGTTAGCAAAGATCCATCCCTGATTACCAATAAAAAAACATCAGTAATAAGTGTAAAAAGAAAAAACTAGTTTGTAATTTAATAGTGGGATTTGGAAATTACCATAAGTAGAGTGCATGAACCCGTCATCATCTTTGTCGTCCATTTGCAAGCTTAATTTTGGTTGGGGTACAGGTAAACCAAGCACACTGCCCCCTAATTCCACTCGCGAATGGACTACAAGTCGATGAAATATTTTAGGTAGGTCATATCCACGTAGTTAGCACTTTTGTCCACCAACATGGGCGTGCCAACAAAGAACAGGAAGTAGCACCTCATGGCACACTCCCTGTGGTAGTCAACCCAAAACTCATCGGCGTCCGAGTGCTCGGATGTCTCCAAGCTTTTTCATACAATTCCGCCAAATAATAAAACTTGGCATGTGCACCTGTAGTGCTTCTACACTGCTCAAAGGCATCATCATATTCAGCTCCCACAAAGTCACCATCATATCAATGGCCTTAGTCCTGCTAATCTTAGAATGATGAATGATCAAGCAACCTCCCTCTAATAAGAAGGTGTATGATTCATGCTACATCATCTAGTGTAATAGTCATCACACAAATGGGGAGGTGGAAAGACGATGTCTCACTATGCCATCTCTCAGCAAATGCAGTCTGCATGCCACTGATGATGTTGGTGTACCCAAATATTCAAAGACTTGTAAGCCTGGAATTTTGGATTATATTTTGAAACCAGACATTTTCGGGATGATAAAGATGGTGACTCTTTCTTGCATGATTCACACATTTCAGACAATCACTCTCCTATTGAAAATAAAATACAACATGATCAGTTGAGTTGAAAAAATATAATATAAAGGAAGTTCAATAATAAAATAGAGGAAGTTCAAAATACACCTCTCCTTCTCATACATGCGGAGCCACGTGATCTCCAAAGTATTTGAGTTAAGATGTGTATGTGAGCCCTCTTGGAAAGAAGTCTGCGATGGGGGGAAATCTCGGCAACTGGGACCTAGGGTGCAACTGGATCATCCTCATCATGGGTCGCACGAATCTGTGATCCCAGGCCTCGTGAAAGTGGAATCCTAGATGCAGACGCCTCACTATCGTGAGGCAGATGCGAGACAGCTGTAGCATGCTCGTGCTGACGAGACCTCTCGCGACGAGCATCGGCGGTTAGTGTGGGTCATCTGAGTCTCATCCTTCCTTGGTTTCCTTGGTTTTCATCCATATCCTGGAAAAAATATAACAGATTATGACACGGGAAAGATTTTGGATATGCATATTTGAACATATGAAGTAGCCCAGTTTGGAAATGCATATCCCATAAAAAGCTTTGTCTGCTTCAATGGCAGATGTTTTTCTGCAACTTCCCTAGCTCATCCAAATCATATAAACAGAGAGTCTCTAAATGTGAAAACTAACATATTGGAGTTATCGAATGCATTAAAACTAACCTATTTGAGCTAATTCATTAATCAAAAATCAAAATAAGCTAAATGACAAACTGACTCAAAAATGTCTTGGAGGGATTAAACTGCTCTGATATTGAATGCGGTTGGTATAAGGAGTTGGGAATGGTAAGAAACAGGTAAATGTAGTTTCAAAACTTGATCTTGAGTGGGAACTTGAAATGGGTAGAATGAGGTAGAGAGAAAGTTGTTTTTTCTGAAAATGAAGAATGAGAAGAGGGAAGGATCTAGCGCGATCTTTAAATATTCCAACCTAGTTCGGAGATGCATCTTCGAACTATTTTTTTAATTTAAAAAAGGTTTGTTCGGAGATGCATCTCCTGACATACCCTTAAAATGACTTTGGTTGTGCATCTTCAAATTTATTGAGGAAAAAATGATTTTTGGTGCACCCGGATATGCATCTCTGAAAACAGGGGAATTTGGGGAATTTCGTACAGGGTCTAAAAGAATGTATAAGGGTGGGATGATAAATTGCCTTTGTTAAAGAATGAAATTTGGGTCTTTTCCTTTGTTAGTATTTAGGTCTGACCCAATAGTTAGTTTTTTCATGGAATTAGGCATTCAATTAGGGAGTTGCTCTTTCCACCTTTAAGTGTTATTCCATACCATTATGAAAAGATCATAATGCCCCTAGTATCCAAAGATGCTTATCCGGATGCACCTAATTTAACCATTTCTCATACCAAATTAAAGAGACACTCCTAATATGTCAAAATTTAATCCGGAGATGCATCTCTGTATGCGTAAAAAGTGTATCCAAATGTGCATCTTCGTAAACAATATTTATTCAAACAATTTTGGGTGGTCCGGAGATGCATCTTCGGATGCTTTTCTTTCATATCTCGATTCAGACCCTTCCCTCTTCCTCCTTCTTCATTTTTTTAAAAGTTCTAAAAAAAACATTTGACCTCTCTCAACCATTGAAGCATCTCATCCTTTCATTCAAGCTTGTATCAATGGAGATTTTTCTTCTCCTTTCCAACATCTCATAACATTCAAGCTTCTTCTTGTCAATCAATTTCATTTGGTAAGTTTTTCAAATTTTATTTTCATTCTATGTTTTGATTTGTAGTTAGTTTTTAAAGTTACATTAGTTGTTTTAGATACATTAGGTAGTAGTGTAAACGAAATTGGTAGGCTAGAAGAACAAGTATTGAGGTTTTTTGGGATTCGTAGGGCATAAAAATACGGTTTCTACCATGGGAGCAATATCGCAGGATTTGCTCTGCATTATTTTCGGAGATACATCTCCAGATTGGACTCAGGAAAAAAATTGGGTGATTTTGTGGAATTTTTTATTTTCTCCGGACATACTGTTTATACTTGTCTATGTTTCTAACGCATGTGAAAAGGCTGAAAACAATGTTGGTCAGATTAAGCTCAAGCACGTGTCCCAAACTGTGTCGGTACGACGTGAGAGGGCTGCAGCAAGGACCATGAGACCACGAGTTTCTGATAACTTGTTTGATGGTGCATCTACTTCACAACCCCGAGGTTTCCACTCGTTTGGTTCTCGTAGCCGACTCTTTCAAGTATATGATGTAGCATATTTTGAAGTTTCTGAAGCCCCTGTTGACCCTGAAGCCCAGGAGGAAGCTGCTGCTGATCTCGAAGCCGTATAAGAGAGTTATCCACGAGGTCCATTTGACACCTTTTTACTGCTTATTTATGCAGACCATGTTGGTAGGCATGTCTGGCGTGGAGAGGTATATTTCTTTTCTTTTGCAATACATATGTTGTTAACTAATTAAATACATATTGATGGTTGTATTTTCTTTTTACAATAGTATGATTTTTTGATATCGATTAACCATCACCTTGGATAACGTCTCATGCCTCCTACAGGGCGAGATTACTAAACTATGGGAGGATCGATCCAGAGGAAATAGCCGACTTGATGGTCACCCATTTGGTACATGTCCCTTCATGCATTGGTGTGATTTTGGTGCGTCTAGAGATGCACCTCCGAATGCATGAATGGAAATTTCAAATTTTCAAGGGTGTGGTATGTACATATAAGGGTGGAAATAGTATTTCCCTTCAATTATTATCCTTGAGTATTTATGAGGACATGTCGGCCATGTATATTTTTTATTTGGATTTAATAATAATCATTTCCTTTTTCCCTTTTGTCACACATGTTTGAAAAAGATGCAGAAACATTGCATATTTTATCATGGTTTTAGGAGAATGTGATCTTTCTAATCAGTCTCATATCTACCTCACCACGTGTTGCTATCTCATTGGTTCATCAAATCTTCTTCTTATCATCATTTCCTTTGTTAATCCTATTCTCTCTACTTTCAATCACATAATCTCATTTTGTTTCTCTCTCATCCATCCCACCACCAAAAATATCTTTCTCCCTCTCATCATTATTTCCACCAAAGAGCTTCATTCTTTCAACCAAGATCTCATTAATAACTTCACCCACTGAGTCCAGTAAACCTCCATACATTCATTTATTTTCTAAAAAAACCAAGAACACAACAATATATTCATATCCTAAACCCAGAAACCTTCATACATTCATCTGTTTTCTAGAAAAAATCAAGACCATGTTGAAAACACTTTTGATAGGGTAAGTATTTCCTTAATCATTTCCACAGGGATTAGTGCGATATTACCGCCGTTCTACAGTTAAAATATGTTTTGAGTGAGGGTCTGGAAAGAGTTTAGTAACATAAAGTTTAGATTGCAGGAAAAGTAAGCAAAGACGGTAAAATAGGGTTTTAAACTATTTGAGAAAAACGTGTCCAGATTAGGGTTCATTAACTTGCTTCATATATATATATATTCGATTAGTTAAGCATGTGCACTTATTAATGATTAATACAATCATGTATCCTCTCGATTAGGGGTGGCAAAACGGGCCGGGGCCCGCCAGGCCGCCCGCGCACCCGCCAAAAATTGGCGGGTTGGGTTGGGATTTTAGGCTCGCCGCTCGCCAAAGCCCGCCCCGCCAAAACCCGCCGCCCGCCATTCCCGCCCCGCTAAAGCCCGCCGCTCGCCAAACCCCGCTCCTCCTCCAAAATTCACTTTTTTTAGTTAATTCTAGTAATTGCAATTCTTGATGGTTTATTTTATACATTTATTTATAAATATATGTAATATTTTTTAGAGTAAATTCGTTAAAAAATTACTTTTATAAAAAATTGTTTTAAAAAATAAGTGAAAAGTTTAATTAAAAGGTAAAAAAAGCATATTAATCTATTAAAAAAATATAAATAAAAATAGACGGGTAAGCCCGCCGCCCGCCAACCCGCCACCTTGGCGGGGAGGGCATGATTTTGATGCCCATTTTACTTGGCGGGCATGCCCGCCCCGCTCGTTTTTTGGCGGGCATAAGGCCGGGCGGGCGGCGGGCGGGGCGGGCGGCCCGTTTTGCCACCCCTACTCTCGATACCGTTTATCTCTAAAGCAATATCGTGAATATTATCATATTAACCATTAGATGATCTCTCATGCCAAAAATCAACATGATAATCTTTAAAGCTTGATATACGTGATTATCAACTCACAAATCTATCTCTAGACTTTGTTTATTGATAGATGAATATCTTTAGGTCAATGTTTGAAACATATCTCTCAATAGTGATTCAAATCAACAAATAGAACATGAATAACAAGATATTCACCATATATTAATCATCAATCAAGTTCATAGACTAAAGATCAAAAGAAATAAGTAATACACAAGTTAACTACCTCTAATCTTGACACAAAATATGTTTAGCTCTCCATAGCAATGGAAGCTTCAACAATGAGTAACAAAATAAAATTAACTAGCATCAAACTCAAAGATGAAGATGAAAGATGCTTGGAAATCTTGCTAAAATCTCTCAAAGTTATTTTTATCCTTTCTTCTCTTATGCCCTAGAATGATAGAATGAAATTTTGGTGTTAAAAGATAAGGCCAAGCCCCATAAAATATCTCCAAGTGCCTACTATCAAGTGCGAAAAAGTGGAATCTCACTTAGCCAGCTAGGCGCGCTAAGCGAGCCCACGAAAATATCTGATTTCCAAAGTTGAACTCGCTTAGCTAGATTTCTCTGCTAAGTGAGCTACAAAATATATCTCCTCTCTATTTTATGCCTATGCAAGCGCGCTTGAGGTTCGCTTAGCAAGCTTGCTGAAACTTTCTTGCTTGATTTTGACTCCTTGCCTCTTCAAAGCTCTTCTATTTCACTCTTTGAGTTCCAAAACTTGCTATATCCAAAATCACCTACAAAATACAAAGGAAAAAGTATCTACAAATTTACAAACATAAAATTGATTTTATTTATTTACATGAATATAATGAGTAAACACTTGAAAACTATGATAAAAGTTGTAAAGGACCACAAAAGTATGAAAAATTATATATACAAATTGGCCTCTACAAACCACAATAATATATTCATATCCCAAATCCATAAACCCTTCATACATACATATTTTTCCAGAAAATCTCAAGAACACAACAAGATATTCATACACCAAACCCAGGATACCTTCAAATCTTCATCCTTTTTCCAAAAAACATCAAATCTTTATCCATATCCCAAACCCATAAAACATTTGTAGTCTTTCCAGAAATAAACTTCATATTCATCCCACCAAACAATATTTACCTAGATACCTTCCAAACACTTTCATTCTCTTACAATACTCATCACCTTCAACAACCTACAGTCTAGATATCATCGATTACCTTAGAAACCCTAACCCCACTCCCATTTCTTATGCAACCCATATACCCGAAAAATCTTCACTAATCAATCAACCCTAAGTTCTTTCTTCAACTTTCCATCATCAATCCATTCTTTTTCTGTCCAAGATATTTCCTCCACCTCATATCTTTGTTGCATGCAATTTCATTTTCAGTTGGAAGCCTTCCTATTTATATGTTTCTCTTCTAATCGCTCACATGGATTAATTAAGGGTTAAATATGTTTTTAGTCCCTATAAATATGCGACCCTGCATTTTTAGTCCCTATAAAATTTTCCTTCAATGAATGGTCCTTATAAAATTATTATGCACCTAGTTTCAGTCTCTACTGTCAAACCAATGTGTATTTTAGAATGATTATTTTCCAGACATGTTCACAATGTTTTAAAAAGTTCCTGGAAAAAAAAGAAACTCAAAATTTAATTTATAAGTTGAGATTTTCATTACTTTTATCATTATTTTTTGAAATTTGAAAAATTCATATTTAATTTTTTTCGTTTTAAAAAATTCTAAAACTTGGTAAATAAATATTTTATAGTATTCTAAACATATATAAAAAAATTATTCAAAAATTTAAAAATTAAAGGGTAATTAAACAGTTTTTAAAATTTTAGAAAATAGCAGGGACTGAAATTGCATGCATAAAAATTTTAGAAGGATCATTTATTGAAGGAAAATTTTATAGGGACTAATAATGCAGGGTCGCATATTTATAGGGACTAAAAACATATTTAACCCTTTAATTAAAGACAAAACCCTCACCCTCCTACCAACCTTTATACCCACTTGTCTTCCTCCACTAACACAATTACCAATGCCATATTTCAGATCTCTCATCCACCATGTAGTTACCAAAGAGATATGTTAGATCCATACTACATGCATTCTTCTAACAATTCAAAACACACCATTGTTACCCCACCTCTCAATAACAAAAATGGTCACTCCTAGTCACTTTCTATTAAGTTTTCCCTTCGCTCTAAGCACAAATTAGGTTTCACTGATGGAACCCTAATTCGGCCCCCTTAAACTAATCAAAAATCTATTGCCTGGGATCTTTGTAATACCATGGTTATGGCATGGAATACAAATTCCATTAAATTTGAAATCGCTGAAAGTGACTTATGGATGGAATCCTCCCACGAAAACTAGAAAGACCTAATGGATCATTACCACCAAGGCGACATTTTCCGCATTTCTGACCTTCAAGAGGAAATCCACTTGATTCATCAAGGTGATCAAACTATAACCCAATTCTACACATCTCTTAAAAAATTATAACAAGAGCTAGATAATTTTATACATGTGCCCACATGTACTTGTCATGTTGTGTGTTCATGTAACCTCCTCCCTATTATTAATAAATACTGAGATAGTGAGCATGCTATCTGCTTCCTCAAAGGGCTCAATGAGCAAATTGCTCCAATTCAATCTCAAATAATGCTAATGCAACCTCTTCCGCACATCAACAAATTGTTACCAATGCTCCTAAAACAAGAAAGCCAATATGTTTGTCCTTCATATGAAGAAAATTTTATTGCTCATATCTCCATACCTTCCAACAAAGCTCGTTCCTCTTATTCTACTTCAAAGCAATTCTCTACTAGCCAAGGTTGTGGTCTCAAGATCTATTCGTATTATCATAATCCTTGGAAAACTATTTTTTTTGCTTCAAAAAGCATGATCTTCCTCCTCACCTGAAAAGTATCAACATGGCTCAAACAAATAACACTAAAGAAGACTTTACTGACAATGGACAAATTACTCTTGATCATACCTCTACTGATTCTACCTAACTCTAAACTTTATTGCCAATCAACATAAGTCCATCCTAGATCTCATATCTTAAGATTCTCTTCAACAACAAGCATCATTTGTTCATCATCTGAATTCTTCCATTTTTTAACCTTCGGGTATGTCCTTTCTCAACTCCCACCCAAATACCCTACCTCTGTTTGGATCCTTGACATTAGGTTCACATATCAGATGTTCCGTTCCAATAGTTTTTCCACACATATCATTGAGATAAAGCCTATTTTGATTTGGCTTCCTAATTGAGCCTTTATCTCCACCTGCTACTCAAGTTCTATTCACTTCACATACATTTTTATATCACGGATGTATTTTACATACATAGTTTTCATACCAACATAAATTATATTCCCCATCTCACTACTTCCCTAAATTTTCGTGTTCACATGGACATCTGGGGTCCTATCTCTACCCCTTCTATGTTAGGTCACAAATATTTTCTGACTATTGTAGATGACCACAACAGATTTTACTGGATTTATCTCATGAATCTCAAGTCTAAAACTTCCTATTTAATTCAATTTTTTATCCTCTTTATTCATACCCAATTTAATGTTAGTGTCAAGACAAATCGTTCTAACAATGGCTCAAAATTTTCAATGAAACATTTTTACCAAAAATATGGGATCCAACATCAAAGGTCTTGTCCTTACACACCACAACAAAACATAATTGTAGAGTGCAAACACCAACATCTTTTAAATTTTAATCGTGCCTAAAATGTTTTGGGCCCATGCTCTCTCTCATGCCACTTTTCTTATTAATTCACTTCCTTCCAAGTTTTTAAATATCAACACCCCTTTCAAACCCTTTACAACACCATCCCAGATTACTCCCTACTAAAGGTTTTGGGTTTCTTAGTCTTTGCTTCCACCCCTAAACAGAACCGAACTAAGCTTGATCCTAGATCCTAAAAATGTATTTACCTTCGCAACAAAACAGGAGTTAAAGGCCATATTGTATATGACCTCCAACCAAACACTTTGTCTTATCCCGTGACACTACATTTTGTAAACTCATCTTCCCTTTTCTTCACAAATCCACCACTCTTATCAAATCCTTATCCACACCTACCCCCCAAAACAAGTGACATCGTTGAGCACATAGCATCTATCGAAGTTAACTTCTTAATTTTCATTAATGGCTTGAGTCATGGTCTGGTTTAGATGGTCGAGGAACAAGTTTATCAATTAATGGGGAGAATGGTAAAATAAAATATTGTTATATTTTGGAATAACTTCCCAATGTTGTCAGTCAAAGAAAATATTCAATAGTATATTGCTTTCTTTGGTTGATAACATTGAAAATTTCATCCCTAATCATACTGCAATATTGTTGTTTGTATGATTATTGAAACACAAAACACAAAGTTGGTGAATGATAAAATAAAATTGAAAAAGGAAATAATGCATGTTACTTTCAACTTTTTTCAGTTCACCATTTTTTTACAATAGAAGTAATCTATTACCTTGGTGGAGTAATACACCGAGGAGAAAAGTCCTTATTTTATTTTATTTATTTAAAAAGGTAAAAACTTTTTCCCTCGATTTTTTATCAAAATCGAAGGGTAAAATGAGCGAGTTTAACGATTTTCTTTGTTGTCCATAAAACAATATTAGTCATCCATTTATTGAGTATCAATGTTCAACAAATTAATCCAGAAGAAACATTAGTGGTCCACGAGAAACCGTCACGACAGTCATTTAGAACACTAACGCCACACCATATATCTGAATCACAAATATTTAGAATATTAAATATTGATAATGAAAACATTAGGATTCAAAAAAGTGAAATTTAAAGGAAAGTGGAAATAGTCTTTGTGATGGATTGCATGAACAAAAAATAATAGTGGTTAAAGGTTTGTGTTCTTTTCATAATCTCTTCTCCTTACATAATAAATTAGTTTCCTTAACTAACCTTTGTTATTGTTATATATCATAATCGTGAATGAGAATCCATTGAGAATATCATGCAAAATACGGATATGCAACAACTTCCATCATTTATTCTTCACCAAGATTCACAAGGATAATGATGAAGACGTTTCAAGATTCTTCTTCAAAATTGCACTTCTAGATTTAAACAAAAATAATGTAAAATTGTAAGAATTTATATTTCAATGGAAATTTAGTATATATGAGTATTTTTAAACAATATGTATGTGTGTGTGTGTGTGTGTGTATATATATATATATATATATATATATATATATATATATATATATATATATATATATATATATATATATATATATATATATATATATATATATATATATCACCTCAGTTATTGGTATAACCGATAGGTAAAGTTGTTTATTTTTATATAAAATACGAAGTTGTAGATGCTATGTGCATCAGTACACTTTATTCCTCGGTTTTACATAAACAGAGAGTTAAAGTGTAAATTTTTTATGACATTCTTCGTTACCTCGCCTTTGAAACTGAGGTAAAATCTATTTTTCAATCGAGGTAAAATGTGTTTTTTTTTAATAGTGATCAACAACAAATGTTGAGATGAAATAACTTCAACTTAGTAGAAATTGAAGATAGTTTATACACCTATGGGGATATGGACTAATAAAAAAGAACATGATAAACTCTAAGATACAATGTTATGATTTCTAAAAGTCATATTAACTAAGGGAGAATAAAAACTATTTGAAGTAGTTTATAGAAAAAAATTGTTATAAACTAAGGAAAGCAGTTATAAGCTCGTGAGAAAGTGACATTATTTTAAAGGCAAAATAATAATATATAAGAAAAGGGAAAAATAAAAGTGCATATACAACAAACTGGTGCAATGAGTACCACAGAAAAAAATCAACAACAAAAAGGGAGAAAATACAAAAGACAAAAAGTGAATTCAAAAAGGGTGCTAAGGTATCTATAGAGGACACCCAGGACTCTCAAGCATCTAAAAATATTATACTAGACACTGAAGGCTAATTTGCAGGTAACAAACAAATGGGAAGCAGACTCAAGAAATCCCTCAGACATACAACAAAAGATACCCTCTAGATCAATAATAACCTTCTGCTTGAAAAGACTCTCTTTAAATAGGAATTTATCCTTGAAGGACTTGCCAAAAAACACTTTCACTTTAGATGGGACCCAACTATCCCAAATAAGGGGAATGATAAAGTTATCCCTCGCGTCCTAACTAAGAGGGGGGGAAAGCTGCAACTGGAGACCATATGTGGATGTCATTGAAAAAGTGTCATCTTTACTATGTCTCTAAACCCACCTATCATTTTCCATATTTAAGATGAACATGCTGAAGAATGGAGAATAAATCGAAGACCATGGCCTCCTCATAGCCAAAAAAAGAACTTCTCCATCTAAGATCCCAATAAATCCTACCATCAACCCATTGACCAAGCTTTCCCACTTTCCGACTTTCCCGTCTTGCCTTTGGGAGATGGTAAAAAGCCTCGGAAACCTTTGGGACAAGGGAACATCCCCAATCCAAATATCGTTCCAAAAGGATGTTTGAAGACCAGAGCCCACCTTCCTAAACAAGCCATCCTCAAACCAATTAGAGGGATCAAGTCTCTTAGCTCTAAGTAGGGAAACCCCTTTCCACCAAGAGGATATTGAGGTCAAAAAAGACTCCCTACCACAAAATAAAGATAGGATACATGAAGGACCATAACAGGCAGAAAAGAGACAAACTACCACAAGATAAATAAAGTTAAAAAAAACCAATGAACTCCACAAGGGAACATCGACAAAGCGACCCAACTGAAGAAGGGATTGCAACAAAGGGATATCCAAGTCCAATTGGAAATGGAATCCAACTCCACTAGAGAAGCGATTACAAATCTACAGGGGAAAATACCTCACTGGTAGAGAAACAAAAGAATCAGCGACGTTTACTGAAGGTGAACTACCAACTTTTACTGAAGGTAGAGAAACAAAAAGATACACCGACGTTTACTGAAGGTGAACTACCGACTTTTACTGAAGGTAGAAAAACAAAAGATACACCGACGTTTACTGAAGGTGAATTATCGACTTTTACTGAAGGTAGAGAAAAGAAAGATACACCAACGTTTACTGAAGGTGAACTACCGACTTTTACTGAAGGTAGGGAAAAGAAAAGATACACCGACGTTTACTGAAGGTGAACTACCAACTTTTACTGAAGGTAGAGAAAAGAAAGATACACCAACGTTTACTGAAGGTGAACTACCGACTTTTACTGAAGGTAGGGAAAAGAAAAGATACACCGACGTTTACTGAAGGTGAACTACCAACTTTTACTGAAGGTAGAGAAAAGAAAGATACACCAACGTTTACTGAAGGTGAACTACCGACTTTTACTGAAGGTAGGGAAAAGAAAAGATACACCGACGTTTACTGAAGGTGAACTACCAACTTTTACTGAAGGTAGAGAAAAGAAAGATACACCAACGTTTACTGAAGGTGAACTACCGACTTTTACTGAAGGTAGAAAAACTAAAGATACACCGACATTTACTGAAGGTGAACTACCGACTTTTACTGAAGGTAGAGAAAAGAAAGATACACCAACGTTTACTGAAGGTGAACTACCGACTTTTACTGAAGGTAGAAAAACAAAAGATACACCGACGTTTACTGAAGGTGAACTACCGACTTTTACTGAAGGTAGAGAAAAGAAAGATACACCAACGTTTACTGAAGGTGAACTACCGACTTTTACTGAAGGTAGGGAAAAGAAAAGATACACCGACGTTTACTGAAGGTGAACTACCAACTTTTACTGAAGGTAGAGAAACAAGAGATACACCGACGTTTACTGAAGGTGAACTACCAACTTTTACTGAAGGTAGACTACCAACTTTTACTGAAGGTAGAGAAACAAAGGATACACCGACGTTTACTGAAGGTGAACTACCAACTTTTACTGAAGGTAGAGAAACAAAAGAATCACCAACGTTTACTGAAGGTGAACTACCAACTTTTACTGAAGGTAGAGAAACAAGAGATACACCGACGTTTACTGAAGGTGAACTACCAACTTTTACTGAAGGTAGACTACCAACTTTTACTGAAGGTAGAGAAACAAAGGATACACCGACGTTTACTGAAGGTGAACTACCAACTTTTACTGAAGGTAGAGAAACAAAAGAATCACCAACGTTTACTGAAGGTGAACTACCAACTTTTACTGAAGGTAGAGAAACAAAAGAATCACCAACGTTTACTGAAGGTGAACTACCAACTTTTACTGAAGGTAGGGAAACAAAAGATACACCGACGTTTACTGAAGGTGAACTACCAACTTTTACTGAAGGTAGAGAAATGAAAGATACACCAACGTTTACTGAAGGTGAACTACCGACTTTTACTGAAGGTAGGGAAAAGAAAAGATACACCGACGTTTACTGAAGGTGAACTACCAACTTTTACTGAAGGTAGAGAAAAGAAAGATACACCAACGTTTACTGAAGGTGAACTACCGACTTTTACTGAAGGTAGGGAAAAGAAAAGATACACCGACGTTTACTGAAGGTGAACTACCAACTTTTACTGAAGGTAGAGAAAAGAAAGATACACCAACGTTTACTGAAGGTGAACTACCGACTTTTACTGAAGGTAGGGAAAAGAAAAGATACACCGACGTTTACTGAAGGTGAACTACCAACTTTTACTGAAGGTAGAGAAAAGAAAGATACACCAACGTTTACTGAAGGTGAACTACCGACTTTTACTGAAGGTATAAAAACTAAAGATACACCGACATTTACTGAAGGTGAACTACCGACTTTTACTGAAGGTAGAGAAAAGAAAGATACACCAACGTTTACTGAAGGTGAACTACCGACTTTTACTGAAGGTAGAAAAACAAAAGATACACCGACGTTTACTGAAGGTGAACTACCGACTTTTACTGAAGGTAGAGAAAAGAAAGATACACCAACGTTTACTGAAGGTGAACTACCGACTTTTACTGAAGGTAGGGAAAAGAAAAGATACACCGACGTTTACTGAAGGTGAACTACCAACTTTTACTGAAGGTAGAGAAACAAGAGATACACCGACGTTTACTGAAGGTGAACTACCAACTTTTACTGAAGGTAGACTACCAACTTTTACTGAAGGTAGAGAAACAAAGGATACACCGACGTTTACTGAAGGTGAACTACCAACTTTTACTGAAGGTAGAGAAACAAAAGAATCACCAACGTTTACTGAAGGTGAACTACCAACTTTTACTGAAGGTAGAGAAACAAGAGATACACCGACGTTTACTGAAGGTGAACTACCAACTTTTACTGAAGGTAGACTACCAACTTTTACTGAAGGTAGAGAAACAAAGGATACACCGACGTTTACTGAAGGTGAACTACCAACTTTTACTGAAGGTAGAGAAACAAAAGAATCACCAACGTTTACTGAAGGTGAACTACCAACTTTTACTGAAGGTAGAGAAACAAAAGAATCACCAACGTTTACTGAAGGTGAACTACCAACTTTTACTGAAGGTAGGGAAACAAAAGATACACCGACGTTTACTGAAGGTGAACTACCAACTTTTACTGAAGGTAGAGAAATGAAAGATACACCAACGTTTACTGAAGGTGAACTACCAACTTTTACTGAAGGTAGAGAAATGAAAGATACACCAACGTTTACTGAAGGTGAAGGGATCTTCATCAAAGGTGTAAATTAAATACACTCTTGATCCAAATTTCATTGACTCGAGAGGTCTAAATGATTAGAGACAAAAAATCAATCCAGGAATGAGCTGGAGAGAAACGGTCAACCAAGACTCTTCCTCACGAGGAACAAGCTCATGTAAGGATTTATCCTATCCAAAATGGAAAGGAAAACTAAAGCAAACACTCCCACGAGGGATAAACTCAGTGGGGAATTTAGAAAGGATAGACACTTTTCTGCTTAGGGCGGACACTCTATTGGAGAGAGGGAATGCACTACTTGGTGATAAACACAACCAAAATGGATTTAGGTTCATTAGGAAATGCAAATCTGCATGAATGATGTAAGTATGAATGTATGAATGTCATGCATATGCTGACAAAACGAACAAAAAGATAAACGGGAGATCTTTAAAATATCATAGTACAATAGGATTCTTGACTAATCTCAATTGGATGGAGAATTCTACACAGAGCCTGTCTTTTATAACATCTTCTAGAAGAAATAAATTTATGCTGGAGACGAGAGAAATTCGATGGGAATAACATCCATTGGGGAAATAAACCCTAGAGGGAAACCACACTTGTCAGAGAAACTTACTAACAGTGGAACCACGCCTACTGGGGTAACCCAAAGCGAAACTGCAAACATCGATTGTTGGAGAAGCTTCAGAAATGCTTGGGGAATCAGGACCACCACTTAGGAAAAAACAAAACCACCTTACTCTATTGGGGAAATCAAAGATCAAATAGAAAACCTCCAAAATTCTTAAGGTTTCAAACACTCTCAATACTGCAGCAAATAAATCAGCCGGAGGAGAACCACCATCAACCAATCAAATCATGATTCACAAATCACTGAAGAATCTTATGCACTATTGTAAATGAGGATCTGAGATCTTATGCCCCTATGCTTGGAACTTGGAAGGAGATTGCCCCTGAATGTTGAGCCCTATAAGTAACTGGCTCCACTATTTTAATAATGTAACATGCCCCAGTGTGAGCCTTTGAGAGACTTTGTCTCGAGGTAACTGCCCCATATCAACTGGATCTTGAAATAACTTGCCCCAAGTTGACTATGCTTGGGAAGAATGTGCCCCTGATTGAATCACTTGCAGATACCTAATTTCACACATCTGCAATTCCTTTAATGCTAAGTGCTGACTTGCAAATAAAACAATTTATTCAAAATGGTAATTTTAATGCAACGTATATGGAAATTTCGAAAACAAATCATTTATTGGATGATAAAGGTATAACAAAAGGTGAATCCTTATGAGAAATTTTTTTGAAATTCAATTTGTGAAAGATAACGTAACAGCATGATGTCAACGCAAATGATTAGCAAATAAATTAGGAGTCAAGTTAACACAACCTTGCAGTAGTATGCTTTCAAAGGAAACCTTGCTTCAATTAGGTCTTTTAAGGGTTGTAATGTGGTCAGGTTCACGGTTTATGAAACAAAGGATATAGGCTCAAATTTTAATTTTAACCCACCCATTCTTCGTGATGTACTTCAGTCCTACGTTCAGTTAGATCAACCTAATGCATTATGGTTCCAAGAAGTTTTGGATTTGTAGCACTTGTATAACAATGATGATTTAGAAGCCAAGGAATTTACTTTGCGATTGCGGTCACCTTTATCTTACAACATTTTTGTTGTTTTTGTTGAGGACTTCTTTTAACTCTTTTTCCTTTGAAGATTAATTTCTCCTTTATTATCCCTAACTTTTGCCTGAACTGTGAGATTTACAGCCAGCGGGATGCCCCAATTTTTTTTTGCCTAAGTCTCCTTCGTAGGTTTTGACTTAGCGGGCTTTTCTTGAATTTCTTATTTTTGCTTTGGAAAGATAGTGACTTCCTGGCTTAATGATTACGGAGAACCATCATCGTCATTTTTTAAGGATGTCTTCGACACTTCTTTGATGTGTGCGAAGGGAAACTTGAGATTGCGACTTTATAAAAAAGTATCTTGAATGAATCTCTTGTATCTGAATGCACAGATGAATAAACTGAAAACTACCCATCCCCAGGTTTAAGATTAAGGTTTTTAATTTCTTGTAGAAATAAACTCCAACTCCTAGGCTCAAAGGGGTTAACGAGGGATTATCTTCCTTATAACTCCAGTGTTTGGGGATTTGAAACAATGCCTGTACATCGTCAGCAAAGTTTTATTCGAAAGCATACTATTTCAATTGGGGTATTTTGTTTTCATCATTCTCCCTCCAATACTTGCTTAAACAAAAGTACGATAAACAAAAGGAAATGGGAGAAACAAAGACATATTTTTTATTATTATTTTTTTTGTAAAGAACAAAGAAAAAAACACGGAGTGAAACGAATGGATTTACTCAAAACTTGCATTCATTTCATTAATATTACCATTAAGATTAACAATGTTTTTAAAAGCAAATAAACACTTAGCAATCAAGGAAAAAAACTACAAATGCAAATGATAAAAGTGGCCCAATGATCTTCTTTGATTGGATTTGAGGAGACGATTCGGGAAGTCATCACACTGATCATGGCATAGGATTGGTGACCATATTAGGACTGATATCTTTGAAAGAGAATATCTTTTTGTCAATCAGATCTTGAACCTTCTCCTTAAGAACATTGCAATATTCGATGATATCCCATAGTGAAAGTCACACTTGGAATTTGGATTGTACTTTTTGGAAAATGGAAACTTTGCAGGTTGAGTAGGCATGGGAGCTACCGCTTTCCTCTCAATCCGATAAGGCCACACCTAAGCATATGTCATTGGAATTGGATCAATGCGGGATCCTTTTTTTACGGATTCCTTGAAGATTTGTTCTAATTCTTATCTTGCAGTTGGCATTTTTGACCTTGTCGAGGGACAGGCGTAGATTCTGGATCAGGAAACTTTAAGAACAAAAGTTGAGAAAGATCCTTGGGAGATAGGCCACACATCGGTACTTGAGTACTCACTGGATAATATTGCCCTTGGACTGGAGTATGATCACAAAGAGATACGTGAATATCTACTGCTAGTGATCGGTGTAGGGTAACCCTCCTTCTTTAACAAAGCCTGCAGGATCTAACTTTTCAACTGACTAACTGCTTTCTCAATAATTTCTAACTTTGATGAAGTTCTTCCCCATCTTTTGAGACATGCTTCAATTTCTGAGCATGTGTCGGGTAATAAATTTGATTTCTCAAACAAGAGAGATGAAATGAGTCTCTGATGAGATGCACGTTGATGCATGCAAAAAATGTAATGCAATGCAATGCTTAGGCCTAACTCACAAGCAACAATTCTCATATCACAGGTTGAAGGTTACAGGATGGCCAGATTGACTACTACCCAACAATTCCCCTCACAGGGTTAGTTCTAGAGGTTTTGGATATAACGGTTCCTAGAGGCACCCAAGCATAATCAGAATATTGTTATGCGATAGGTGAACCATCTTATGACAAATTCATGAATACACATCCTCTAGGCGAAGTTATCCTACCAATCATACAAGGAGTGCACCTTGGGGATCGATACATAACGTCTATTGATGGAACGGGTTCTAAAGGTCCTTGGAGTTAACAGCCAAATCAGATTTTCGTCATGCGATGGGCGAACCATCTTATGACAAATCTCATGAATAGGCCTCCTCCAAGTGGGGTTTTCGTATTAGCCATTCAAGGTGTTCACCCTGGGGACTAGCACTACACAACCACCTCCTAACTTATGTTTTTCTCTTGTTTTTCAAAAGCTCGGGTCGAGAGCTTCACTCAAGCATCATTCCCATTCCCACGGATGAATATATATAGCAATATAAATACAAGCAATAAAGCAAGAGTAAAGAAACATAAATAATACAAGAGTAAACATAAATAACACAAGAGCACAAGAATAAGCATAAAGAACATAAGAATAAACATAAAGAACACAAGAGTAAACAAACAAAGGCAAACACTTAAACATAAAACAAACTAAACTAGGGTTGACTCTCTTAAGATTCCTACCTGTCCCCAGCAGAGTCGCCAATTCTGTAGCGCTAAAAAAAATACTCGAAGGTGTTTACACACTCGAAAAAGAACAGAGTCGCCACCGATCTTTATTTATTCCAATAGGAAAGGGAAAATGTCGAATAAAACCCATGAATAAAAACAAATGAATAAGACGGTCATCGCAACCAAATTAGGATTCGGGAGTCGGTTAAGCAAGGGGAAGGTATTAGCACCCCTCACCTCCATCGTACTCGATGGGACCCATTTAGCTAGTTTTATGAATGAGTGTTTGCGTAATGTTTGTGTTATTTAGTTTATTAATTAAGAAAAGAAAAGGGGTTTTTATTTTTTATTATTGTGAAGAAGAAGAAAAGATTTTTTATTATTATGCTCGCCAAGACGTTTGTATCTTGTGCCTACGTATTCCCTCGTGCAATGGGAAAGTCAGAGCGATCGTAGTTCGGATAAAAAAAACTACGAGTTCGTTGGTTAATTCTATGAAGGATGTTTAGTGTTTGGTTCGAAGGATCAAAGGTATTCAAGAGGTGTGCACCCCTTGTCACTCGATCACTTTGATTTAATTAAGAAAGATTTTTAATATTTGATTCAAAGGTATTCAAGAGGTGTGCACCCCTTGTCACTTAATCACTTTGATTTAATTAAGAAATAACTTTTAAGGTTTGATTAAAAGGATCAAAGGTATTCAAGAGGTGTACACCCCTTGTCACTTAATCACTTTGATTTAATTAAGAAAGATTTTTAATATTTGATTCAAAGGATCAAAGGTATTCAAGAGGTGTGCACCCCTTGTCACTTAATCACTTTGATTTAATTAAGAAAGATTTTTAATATTTGATTCAAAGGATCAAAGGTATTCAAGAGGTGTGCACCCCTTGTCACTCAATCACTTTGATTTAATTAAGAAAGATTTTTTAACTTAGTTAACGCGTTTTAGTCCAAAAAATCAAGGTATTTAAGAGGTGTTCACCCCTTATCACTCGATCTTTCGGTATGATTGAGAAAGGAGATTTTTGTGATAAGATTTAAAATGGACTCGACATTGGATCGAGTAATTTTTTATTTAAACGAAAACTTATTCTTTTGGGTTTTTAAATAATAAAGATGAGATATAAACATAAAAACATATATATTTTTTTGTATTTTTAGTTAACATTGGAAATTAAAACAAACATTATAATAAGATCTAAGATTAAAAATAAGAAGGATTAAATAAGAAAGAAAATAAAAACATGGAGGGGGTGCATTTGAAAATCGGTGGTGGCGATGAAATCCAGACCGAGTCATAGCCTGGGCCCAAATGACCAAACCTTTTGTAAAAAAACCCTAAGATTCTAAAGGGACCGGCCGCTCCTCACATTTGACTGGAAGCTTGGTAACAGAAAAAACAACCACGTGAGAAATACCCTCCCTTGAAACCGTACTCTGTTACGATAGCCTCTCATGATTTCGGAAATGGAAGAACGACAACGATCCCTCGCTCTCACAACTCCCTCGATTGCTCTCTCTTTCGATCATGATGGTTTTATCTTTCTGCTCTCTTTTATATCTCGCTCACGTTTCACTCAGATGGTGCAGAATCAAATCGGTCCTTCACAGAGATATCAATCGACTCTCACTATTAATCTCATAGGTAAGAGCAACAATTCGACCCTTATTACTCTCTGCTATTAAGACAGCAACTATGTTAGGGTTGATTAATTTCTCAAACATGTTATTCGGTTTTGATTTCAAGTTTTCCTTTTTATGTGACCTAACCGTTTGTTACTGATGCAGAGAAGACATAAAAAATATATAACAAAACGCCATGCCAGCAAAACACATCAACTCTGTGGCGTAGAATCACCTCAGCACCATGGGTTCAGCTTAGAAGAGCTTTCCACTTGGGCTTTTCATTGGTGATTTGGGTAAGTTTCGGATATGGCGCAAGAATGGAATCGAGATGCACATTCAGAAGCAAGTAAATGGATTATTCAAAGTATTATCAGTATTTCAGAATTTATGCACAGGTTTGAACAAATACCTTAACCTGAGAATAGGAGTGGAGTGATAGAGTTTATATATGAGCTTTCTCTATGTCTTTCTCTCGAGTGCCTTCTTGTTGAATCTGAACTGAGACCAAACAACTTAGCTTGTATGCAGGGGCTGTGCTCAAATATCTCAAAGTTTCAATGTGAAAACTCTGAGTATTTCTTTGTATCTTTTGCTGAGCTTTAAGTGATGAGTTTAGGGTTTTTTGCGACAAAGGGTGGTGGCTGCCCATTCTTTTCTTTTCTTTCAGTGTTAATGCCCTCTTCTTATAGTGTGGAGGTTTGGACTAACTTTTTTTGGTTAGGATGAAAATATTTTGCTCTGGAATTATAAGTAGTAAAACTGTAAGATGACTTTGTGCAGCAGCTTTTGATGTTGCTCATTTCTTTGCAAAACTCTTATGCAGGCAGCAGGTTTTTGGCTGGTTTTGGACAGAAGGTTTTGGCAGCGTATCAATGCAAGTTTGGGGCAGCAAGTTTTGGGCCTTTAGAGCTTAGGTTTATGGACTGATTTTATGTAACAGCTTGTGCAATCCATTTGTAACCTTTTCAATGCTTATTTCAAATGTTCATTTTAATTGGTTAATGAGCTTTAGAATGTATCTTGTAACTCTTGTAATTTTCAAATGAAATTTGAATGAAGTATCTCTTTTTTCTTGTAAGATGCAATGCCATTTGAAATTGAATGGAATGTAACCTTGGGATTTTGAATGAACTTGCCCTCATGTTTAGATTCATGGACTTTGTATTTAGATAACAAGTATTCTTTATAACTTAAAGAAATTATCTTATAAGTTAACTTATAATATTGTCAAAAGCGTACAATCTTAATTTCCCGAATCTTTGAATCAAACATTCGCTGCTCTTATGAGAAACTGGTGCTTAATCTTGAATTCTCAAACTCAAGGAAACATAACTTCACCCTAAACCAATAATCGTGACCAAAAATGATTCTTGAATTGATAAGTTGGATCAACATATTGATGAAATAGAAAACCCTAATTTCTTTCCACTAGAACCAACACTTGAATCACACTTAATTGATATACCCAGCTTAAACCACCTAGATAACCTAATCTTGATAGATAGACGAGACCTTTAACGTTTCTCAGTTGAAGACCTTAGCCAAGCTTAAGTACAATGGTCAATGCCTCAATTCAATGACCCTCAGTTGTCTTGGTGTAACCCTAAACACTCTGATTTGGAAATCTTGCACCCTGATGTTGAGAAGAGAAGAATAGCCTGGTAGCTTGATGAAGAAGAAACCTCTAATAACCATAATTCAAAACCCTAATTCACGTGGGCCACTGCTCAAGAGAAAAACCAGATGAATTTGTCTTATTTGGTGAGAAAGTCTCAAAACCACCGTGAAACCCTAAATTGCACAAATGTCGTTCATTTGAAATCATGCCTTAGTGAATGAATGAATGATATGCAAATTATCTAATGAAACAAAATGTATGGGTCAAAAATTGGGGTATGACAGATGCCCCTATTTAAGTATCTTCAATCTAGAGATATGAAGATTGAAATCTTCGTCTCGACGTGATTGAAGGGACTTAAATACAACAAATACACAATTTTTGGCCCTAAGAACTACAAATATGTCTTAGATATGATATGTATGAATGCATATGAGGGAAATCAATGGTAAAAGGCGTCACAAGAGACAAACTACCACAAGATAAATAAAGTTAAAAAAAACCAATGAACTCCACAAGGGAACATCGACAAAGCGACCCAACTGAAGAAGGGATTGCAACAAAGGGATATCCAAGTCCAATTGGAAATGGAATCCAACTCCACTAGAGAAGCGATTACAAATCTACAGGGGAAAATACCTCACTGGTAGAGAAACAAAAGAATCAGCGACGTTTACTGAAGGTGAACTACCAACTTTTACTGAAGGTAGAGAAACAAAAAGATACACCGACGTTTACTGAAGGTGAACTACCGACTTTTACTGAAGGTAGAAAAACAAAAGATACACCGACGTTTACTGAAGGTGAATTATCGACTTTTACTGAAGGTAGAGAAAAGAAAGATACACCAACGTTTACTGAAGGTGAACTACCGACTTTTACTGAAGGTAGGGAAAAGAAAAGATACACCGACGTTTACTGAAGGTGAACTACCAACTTTTACTGAAGGTAGAGAAAAGAAAGATACACCAACGTTTACTGAAGGTGAACTACCGACTTTTACTGAAGGTAGGGAAAAGAAAAGATACACCGACGTTTACTGAAGGTGAACTACCAACTTTTACTGAAGGTAGAGAAAAGAAAGATACACCAACGTTTACTGAAGGTGAACTACCGACTTTTACTGAAGGTAAGGAAAAGAAAAGATACACCGACGTTTACTGAAGGTGAACTACCAACTTTTACTGAAGGTAGAGAAAAGAAAGATACACCAACGTTTACTGAAGGTGAACTACCGACTTTTACTGAAGGTAGAAAAACTAAAGATACACCGACATTTACTGAAGGTGAACTACCGACTTTTACTGAAGGTAGAGAAAAGAAAGATACACCAACGTTTACTGAAGGTGAACTACCGACTTTTACTGAAGGTAGAAAAACAAAAGATACACCGACGTTTACTGAAGGTGAACTACCGACTTTTACTGAAGGTAGAGAAAAGAAAGATACACCAACGTTTACTGAAGGTGAACTACCGACTTTTACTGAAGGTAGGGAAAAGAAAAGATACACCGACGTTTACTGAAGGTGAACTACCAACTTTTACTGAAGGTAGAGAAACAAGAGATACACCGACGTTTACTGAAGGTGAACTACCAACTTTTACTGAAGGTAGACTACCAACTTTTACTGAAGGTAGAGAAACAAAGGATACACCGACGTTTACTGAAGGTGAACTACCAACTTTTACTGAAGGTAGAGAAACAAAAGAATCACCAACGTTTACTGAAGGTGAACTACCAACTTTTACTGAAGGTAGAGAAACAAGAGATACACCGACGTTTACTGAAGGTGAACTACCAACTTTTACTGAAGGTAGACTACCAACTTTTACTGAAGGTAGAGAAACAAAGGATACACCGACGTTTACTGAAGGTGAACTACCAACTTTTACTGAAGGTAGAGAAACAAAAGAATCACCAACGTTTACTGAAGGTGAACTACCAACTTTTACTGAAGGTAGAGAAACAAAAGAATCACCAACGTTTACTGAAGGTGAACTACCAACTTTTACTGAAGGTAGGGAAACAAAAGATACACCGACGTTTACTGAAGGTGAACTACCAACTTTTACTGAAGGTAGAGAAATGAAAGATACACCAACGTTTACTGAAGGTGAACTACCAACTTTTACTGAAGGTAGAGAAATGAAAGATACACCAACGTTTACTGAAGGTGAAGGGATCTTCATCAAAGGTGTAAATTAAATACACTCTTGATCCAAATTTCATTGACTCGAGAGGTCTAAATGATTAGAGACAAAAAATCAATCCAGGAATGAGCTGGAGAGAAACGGTCAACCAAGACTCTTCCTCACGAGGAACAAGCTCATGTAAGGATTTATCCTATCCAAAATGGAAAGGAAAACTAAAGCAAACACTCCCACGAGGGATAAACTCAGTGGGGAATTTAGAAAGGATAGACACTTTTCTGCTTAGGGCGGACACTCTATTGGAGAGAGGGAATGCACTACTTGGTGATAAACACAACCAAAATGGATTTAGGTTCATTAGGAAATGCAAATCTGCATGAATGATGTAAGTATGAATGTATGAATGTCATGCATATGCTGACAAAACGAACAAAAAGATAAACGGGAGATCTTTAAAATATCATAGTACAATAGGATTCTTGACTAATCTCAATTGGATGGAGAATTCTACACAGAGCCTGTCTTTTATAACATCTTCTAGAAGAAATAAATTTATGCTGGAGACGAGAGAAATTCGATGGGAATAACATCCATTGGGGAAATAAACCCTAGAGGGAAACCACACTTGTCAGAGAAACTTACTAACAGTGGAACCACGCCTACTGGGGTAACCCAAAGCGAAACTGCAAACATCGATTGTTGGAGAAGCTTCAGAAATGCTTGGGGAATCAGGACCACCACTTAGGAAAAAACAAAACCACCTTACTCTATTGGGGAAATCAAAGATCAAATAGAAAACCTCCAAAATTCTTAAGGTTTCAAACACTCTCAATACTGCAGCAAATAAATCAGCCGGAGGAGAACCACCATCAACCAATCAAATCATGATTCACAAATCACTGAAGAATCTTATGCACTATTGTAAATGAGGATCTGAGATCTTATGCCCCTATGCTTGGAACTTGGAAGGAGATTGCCCCTGAATGTTGAGCCCTATAAGTAACTGGCTCCACTATTTTAATAATGTAACATGCCCCAGTGTGAGCCTTTGAGAGACTTTGTCTCGAGGTAACTGCCCCATATCAACTGGATCTTGAAATAACTTGCCCCAAGTTGACTATGCTTGGGAAGAATGTGCCCCTGATTGAATCACTTGCAGATACCTAATTTCACACATCTGCAATTCCTTTAATGCTAAGTGCTGACTTGCAAATAAAACAATTTATTCAAAATGGTAATTTTAATGCAACGTATATGGAAATTTCGAAAACAAATCATTTATTGGATGATAAAGGTATAACAAAAGGTGAATCCTTATGAGAAATTTTTTTGAAATTCAATTTGTGAAAGATAACGTAACAGCATGATGTCAACGCAAATGATTAGCAAATAAATTAGGAGTCAAGTTAACACAACCTTGCAGTAGTATGCTTTCAAAGGAAACCTTGCTTCAATTAGGTCTTTTAAGGGTTGTAATGTGGTCAGGTTCACGGTTTATGAAACAAAGGATATAGGCTCAAATTTTAATTTTAACCCACCCATTCTTCGTGATGTACTTCAGTCCTACGTTCAGTTAGATCAACCTAATGCATTATGGTTCCAAGAAGTTTTGGATTTGTAGCACTTGTATAACAATGATGATTTAGAAGCCAAGGAATTTACTTTGCGATTGCGGTCACCTTTATCTTACAACATTTTTGTTGTTTTTGTTGAGGACTTCTTTTAACTCTTTTTCCTTTGAAGATTAATTTCTCCTTTATTATCCCTAACTTTTGCCTGAACTGTGAGATTTACAGCCAGCGGGATGCCCCAATTTTTTTTTGCCTAAGTCTCCTTCGTAGGTTTTGACTTAGCGGGCTTTTCTTGAATTTCTTATTTTTGCTTTGGAAAGATAGTGACTTCCTGGCTTAATGATTACGGAGAACCATCATCGTCATTTTTTAAGGATGTCTTCGACACTTCTTTGATGTGTGCGAAGGGAAACTTGAGATTGCGACTTTATAAAAAAGTATCTTGAATGAATCTCTTGTATCTGAATGCACAGATGAATAAACTGAAAACTACCCATCCCCAGGTTTAAGATTAAGGTTTTTAATTTCTTGTAGAAATAAACTCCAACTCCTAGGCTCAAAGGGGTTAACGAGGGATTATCTTCCTTATAACTCCAGTGTTTGGGGATTTGAAACAATGCCTGTACATCGTCAGCAAAGTTTTATTCGAAAGCATACTATTTCAATTGGGGTATTTTGTTTTCATCATTCTCCCTCCAATACTTGCTTAAACAAAAGTACGATAAACAAAAGGAAATGGGAGAAACAAAGACATATTTTTTATTATTATTTTTTTTGTAAAGAACAAAGAAAAAAACACGGAGTGAAACGAATGGATTTACTCAAAACTTGCATTCATTTCATTAATATTACCATTAAGATTAACAATGTTTTTAAAAGCAAATAAACACTTAGCAATCAAGGAAAAAAACTACAAATGCAAATGATAAAAGTGGCCCAATGATCTTCTTTGATTGGATTTGAGGAGACGATTCGGGAAGTCATCACACTGATCATGGCATAGGATTGGTGACCATATTAGGACTGATATCTTTGAAAGAGAATATCTTTTTGTCAATCAGATCTTGAACCTTCTCCTTAAGAACATTGCAATATTCGATGATATCCCATAGTGAAAGTCACACTTGGAATTTGGATTGTACTTTTTGGAAAATGGAAACTTTGCAGGTTGAGTAGGCATGGGAGCTACCGCTTTCCTCTCAATCCGATAAGGCCACACCTAAGCATATGTCATTGGAATTGGATCAATGCGGGATCCTTTTTTTACGGATTCCTTGAAGATTTGTTCTAATTCTTATCTTGCAGTTGGCATTTTTGACCTTGTCGAGGGACAGGCGTAGATTCTGGATCAGGAAACTTTAAGAACAAAAGTTGAGAAAGATCCTTGGGAGATAGGCCACACATCGGTACTTGAGTACTCACTGGATAATATTGCCCTTGGACTGGAGTATGATCACAAAGAGATACGTGAATATCTACTGCTAGTGATCGGTGTAGGGTAACCCTCCTTCTTTAACAAAGCCTGCAGGATCTAACTTTTCAACTGACTAACTGCTTTCTCAATAATTTCTAACTTTGATGAAGTTCTTCCCCATCTCTTGAGACATGCTTCAATTTCTGAGCATGTGTCGGGTAATAAATTTGATTTCTCAAACAAGAGAGATGAAATGAGTCTCTGATGAGATGCACGTTGATGCATGCAAAAAATGTAATGCAATGCAATGCTTAGGCCTAACTCACAAGCAACAATTCTCATATCACAGGTTGAAGGTTACAGGATGGCCAGATTGACTACTACCCAACAATTCCCCTCACAGGGTTAGTTCTAGAGGTTTTGGATATAACGGTTCCTAGAGGCACCCAAGCATAATCAGAATATTGTTATGCGATAGGTGAACCATCTTATGACAAATTCATGAATACACATCCTCTAGGCGAGGTTATCCTACCAATCATACAAGGAGTGCACCTTGGGGATCGATACATAACGTCTATTGATGGAACGGGTTCTAAAGGTCCTTGGAGTTAACAGCCAAATCAGATTTTCGTCATGCGATGGGCGAACCATCTTATGACAAATCTCATGAATAGGCCTCCTCCAAGTGGGGTTTTCGTATTAGCCATTCAAGGTGTTCACCCTGGGGACTAGCACTACACAACCACCTCCTAACTTATGTTTTTCTCTTGTTTTTCAAAAGCTCGGGTCGAGAGCTTCACTCAAGCATCATTCCCATTCCCACGGATGAATATATATAGCAATATAAATACAAGCAATAAAGCAAGAGTAAAGAAACATAAATAATACAAGAGTAAACATAAATAACACAAGAGCACAAGAATAAGCATAAAGAACATAAGAATAAACATAAAGAACACAAGAGTAAACAAACAAAGGCAAACACTTAAACATAAAACAAACTAAACTAGGGTTGACTCTCTTAAGATTCCTACCTGTCCCCAGCAGAGTCGCCAATTCTGTAGCGCTAAAAAAAATACTCGAAGGTGTTTACACACTCGAAAAAGAACAGAGTCGCCACCGATCTTTATTTATTCCAATAGGAAAGGGAAAATGTCGAATAAAACCCATGAATAAAAACAAATGAATAAGACGGTCATCGCAACCAAATTAGGATTCGGGAGTCGGTTAAGCAAGGGGAAGGTATTAGCACCCCTCACCTCCATCGTACTCGATGGGACCCATTTAGCTAGTTTTATGAATGAGTGTTTGCGTAATGTTTGTGTTATTTAGTTTATTAATTAAGAAAAGAAAAGGGGTTTTTATTTTTTATTATTGTGAAGAAGAAGAAAAGATTTTTTATTATTATGCTCGCCAAGACGTTTGTATCTTGTGCCTACGTATTCCCTCGTGCAATGGGAAAGTCAGAGCGATCGTAGTTCGGATAAAAAAAACTACGAGTTCGTTGGTTAATTCTATGAAGGATGTTTAGTGTTTGGTTCGAAGGATCAAAGGTATTCAAGAGGTGTGCACCCCTTGTCACTCGATCACTTTGATTTAATTAAGAAAGATTTTTAATATTTGATTCAAAGGTATTCAAGAGGTGTGCACCCCTTGTCACTTAATCACTTTGATTTAATTAAGAAATAACTTTTAAGGTTTGATTAAAAGGATCAAAGGTATTCAAGAGGTGTACACCCCTTGTCACTTAATCACTTTGATTTAATTAAGAAAGATTTTTAATATTTGATTCAAAGGATCAAAGGTATTCAAGAGGTGTGCACCCCTTGTCACTTAATCACTTTGATTTAATTAAGAAAGATTTTTAATATTTGATTCAAAGGATCAAAGGTATTCAAGAGGTGTGCACCCCTTGTCACTCAATCACTTTGATTTAATTAAGAAAGATTTTTTAACTTAGTTAACGCGTTTTAGTCCAAAAAATCAAGGTATTTAAGAGGTGTTCACCCCTTATCACTCGATCTTTCGGTATGATTGAGAAAGGAGATTTTTGTGATAAGATTTAAAATGGACTCGACATTGGATCGAGTAATTTTTTATTTAAACGAAAACTTATTCTTTTGGGTTTTTAAATAATAAAGATGAGATCTAAACATAAAAACATATATATTTTTTTGTATTTTTAGTTAACATTGGAAATTAAAACAAACATTATAATAAGATCTAAGATTAAAAATAAGAAGGATTAAATAAGAAAGAAAATAAAAACATGGAGGGGGTGCATTTGAAAATCGGTGGTGGCGATGAAATCCAGACCGAGTCATAGCCTGGGCCCAAATGACCAAACCTTTTGTAAAAAAACCCTAAGATTCTAAAGGGACCGGCCGCTCCTCACATTTGACTGGAAGCTTGGTAACAGAAAAAACAACCACGTGAGAAATACCCTCCCTTGAAACCGTACTCTGTTACGATAGCCTCTCATGATTTCGGAAATGGAAGAACGACAACGATCCCTCGCTCTCACAACTCCCTCGATTGCTCTCTCTTTCGATCATGATGGTTTTATCTTTCTGCTCTCTTTTATATCTCGCTCACGTTTCACTCAGATGGTGCAGAATCAAATCGGTCCTTCACAGAGATATCAATCGACTCTCACTATTAATCTCATAGGTAAGAGCAACAATTCGACCCTTATTACTCTCTGCTATTAAGACAGCAACTATGTTAGGGTTGATTAATTTCTCAAACATGTTATTCGGTTTTGATTTCAAGTTTTCCTTTTTATGTGACCTAACCGTTTGTTACTGATGCAGAGAAGACATAAAAAATATATAACAAAACGCCATGGCAGCAAAACACATCAACTCTGTGGCGTAGAATCACCTCAGCACCATGGGTTCAGCTTAGAAGAGCTTTCCACTTGGGCTTTTCATTGGTGATTTGGGTAAGTTTCGGATATGGCGCAAGAATGGAATCGAGATGCACATTCAGAAGCAAGTAAATGGATTATTCAAAGTATTATCAGTATTTCAGAATTTATGCACAGGTTTGAACAAATACCTTAACCTGAGAATAGGAGTGGAGTGATAGAGTTTATATATGAGCTTTCTCTATGTCTTTCTCTCGAGTGCCTTCTTGTTGAATCTGAACTGAGACCAAACAACTTAGCTTGTATGCAGGGGCTATGCTCGAATATCTCAGAGTTTCAATGTGAAAACTCTGAGTATTTCTTTGTATCTTTTGCTGAGCTTTAAGTGATGAGTTTAGGGTTTTTTGCGACAAAGGGTGGTGGCTGCCCATTCTTTTCTTTTCTTTCAGTGTTAATGCCCTCTTCTTATAGTGTGGAGGTTTGGACTAACTTTTTTTGGTTAGGATGAAAATATTTTGCTCTGGAATTATAAGTAGTAAAACTGTAAGATGACTTTGTGCAGCAGCTTTTGATGTTGCTCATTTCTTTGCAAAACTCTTATGCAGGCAGCAGGTTTTTGGCTGGTTTTGGACAGAAGGTTTTGGCAGCGTATCAATGCAAGTTTGGGGCAGCAAGTTTTGGGCCTTTAGAGCTTAGGTTTATGGACTGATTTTATGTAACAGCTTGTGCAATCCATTTGTAACCTTTTCAATGCTTATTTCAAATGTTCATTTTAATTGGTTAATGAGCTTTAGAATGTATCTTGTAACTCTTGTAATTTTCAAATGAAATTTGAATGAAGTATCTCTTTTTTCTTGTAAGATGCAATGCCATTTGAAATTGAATGGAATGTAACCTTGGGATTTTGAATGAACTTGCCCTCATGTTTAGATTCATGGACTTTGTATTTAGATAACAAGTATTCTTTATAACTTAAAGAAATTATCTTATAAGTTAACTTATAATATTGTCAAAAGCGTACAATCTTTATTTCCCGAATCTTTGAATCAAACATTCGCTGCTCTTATGCGAAACTGGTGCTTAATCTTGAATTCTCAAACTCAAGGAAACATAACTTCACCCTAAACCAATAATCGTGACCAAAAATGATTCTTGAATTGATAAGTTGGATCAACATATTGATGAAATAGAAAACCCTAATTTCTTTCCACTAGAACCAACACTTGAATCACACTTAATTGATATACCCAGCTTAAACCACCTAGATAACCTAATCTTGATAGATAGACAAGACCTTTAACGTTTCTCAGTTGAAGACCTTAGCCAAGCTTAAGTACAATGGTCAATGCCTCAATTCAATGATCCTCAGTTGTCTTGGTGTAACCCTAAACACTCTGATTTGGAAATCTTGCACCCTGATGTTGAGAAGAGAAGAATAGCCTGGTAGCTTGATGAAGAAGAAACCTCTAATAACCATAATTCAAAACCCTAATTCACGTGGGCCACTGCTCAAGAGAAAAACCAGATGAATTTGTCTTATTTGGTGAGAAAGTCTCAAAACCACCGTGAAACCCTAAATTGCACAAATGTCGTTCATTTGAAATCATGCCTTAGTGAATGAATGAATGATATGCAAATTATCTAATGAAACAAAATGTATGGGTCAAAAATTGGGGTATGACACCAGAGAAAACACATGTTCTAATCCAAGCTCTCCACTTATAATTAAAGCCAAATCTATTTAGCACATCATCCAAGAAGCTTGTATATCATCCAGGAAGCTCCAGCTTACTGGATCATATGCTTTCTCAAAATCAAATTTAAAGATAAGACAAGACTTATTGGAGCGTTTGGCCAAATCAATCAGCTCATTGACCACAACCACACCATCCACCAGCAACCTACCCTTAAGAAAAGCATACTAATTGGGGGAAATAAAATTTTCCATAACTGCCCTTAATCTCTTGGCCAAAACTTTGGCTAGAAGTTTATAGAGAAAATCGACTAGGGAAATAGGCCGAAAATCACTCAGCGGAGAAGGATTCTTAACCTTAGGGATAAGAGCCACAAAATAAGAGGCAAATCTATAGGGGAGCGCAGAAAACCTGTGAAACTCATCAAGCATAATCCCTACATCATGTCTCAAAGGATGCCAAGACCTTTTAAAGAAAGAGAAGTTAAAATCATCCGGCTTGGAGCTTTTATTGCCCTCACAGTGAGGGAGAGAGCCTCGTCTATCTCCTCCAACAGAAAAGGGGCAATCAAACGCGTATTATCCTCCTCAGACAAGGAGGGGAAGGAATGTCAGTTAGCCTAGGCCGAGCAAGATGTATCTCCTTAAACTTGTCAAAGAAGTAATAAAACACCTCTTGTCGGATATCGGTCACCCCTTCAACCCAAATATCACCCACTTTAAGAGCTAGAATTTAGTTTCTTCTGGCCCTACTCTTAATGGAGGCATGAAAGAACGCAAAATTAGCATCTCCTTCCTTCAATCATCTAGATTTTGATCTCTGAACTAATTGAGAAGCTTTTAACTTGAGAAGAGTTCAAAGATTAATGAAAGCTTTAGACCGAAAATCCACCTTCACATTAGAAAGGGGTGAGAAAATGACACTTATTAAACTATTTTTTTATGAGTTTATAAGCTATACAATAAAAATTAACTTATTATTTTTTGCTAAACATACTTCTAATTATCTCTAGGCATAATAAGCCTTCAATAATTTTCTATTGAATAACCTTACCTTCTCCAAACATGCATGCTAATTACTAGCCAGTTCCTGATATAGTGATATAACTGTATGGTTTTCTTTTTATGTTAGTTTTTGGACTCAAGTGGCCATCCAACCAACTAAAGAGAGGGAAGGCCCAAGTTTAAAGAATTGTAGTTTATGCATACGATAATTAATCCTCTTCCTCCTTTTACATTTTAGGGAATCCTCCATTCATGATGATAATACCATAGCTAGCTAACATGGTGATCATTTGAATGTGATCTTATCATATTAAATTAACTCCCCTACTATGTTTTTAATATCTATAAAGTTTTTATATTGAATTTAATTTCTACTCACAAAAAAAAAATTAGTTTTATTTATTTGTCTTATATATGATATGTGACTTGAGTGGAAAATGATACATAGTAACTGTTCTGGACTGGCCCAAAGGTTGGGCCCAACATGGTTTCGGCCCAGCGAAACCCCAAGAGTCCAATAACCATCCATGGCCCAGTCTCATGCCCGAGATGCCCGTCTGAGGCACGCTCGGCAAGATGTCGTCCTCGGTTAGGTCACAGGGCACCCAGCAAGATCACACGTTCCCCGTACAAGTATACGCTCGGATACGGCGTTAGTCCCGAGCGTCGCTCATTGCCGAGGACCCTGCTCCGCGCAGGGCTCCTTCATATCCAACCCTCCGAACAGCACGGATCCCACGTGGCTCCTAAAAGACCGCGTCTCCCTTGAACTTCGGAGCGGTTAACCAGGACAGAGGGCATACACGCACCTCCGATATTTCCGCTCAGGAAACCTGGCAGTCTCCTAGTTGGGCTTGGGAATCCAACCCAATAGCGAGATCATGGCCCAGCGCTGGGGGCTATAAATACCCTCTTTGACTAGAGGGTCAGGTATTCAATTCTTACTCACTCTTAGCTAGTACTTGCGCTCCTTTGCTTGTCAACTTACTTTGGCATTGGAGTACCTTGCAGGTACACCCCCCCCCCTCCTCCTTCCTAGAAGATCCAATCCGAGCAGCCTACGACGATTCTTCTGATCAGGTACGATCAGTGGCGCCGTCTGTGGGAAACTTGCTTCCCCATCTTTAAAGAACAAAGATCAAAGCTAATCATCTCCAATCGTCATGGCTGACAACAATAACATCCCAAGCGCTGACCCTTTCCTCCTTCACGAGCTGATCGAGGAATCCTCCCGCGAGCTAGCTAATCATCGTCGGGGGGATCGTAGGCGACAAAGGTCCGGGCATGAAACTCAGGACACCCAGCTGCTGCAGGTCCTACAACAGGTCCAGAATGTTGACCATGTTCCTCCAGAAGGGCACGTTCAGAACGGCGAGCAGATCAGAACGACCAACGTGCCGGAACATGCCCAGAATGTGAATGAGACCGACCCCCGAGACGGGCAACATGCTTCCTCATTCACCCACACCTCCGAGAGGCGGAGAGCCCGTCATGGGGAAGAAGAGGAACCACTCAACATTCCCGAGGATGCTGACCCCATCACCGTCCACTTACTCAAAGAAATACAATTGACGAACAGCCTCCTCAGAATTCAGGATGACCGAATTCACGAACTGGAAAGACAGCGGCGACGTCGCCCTTCTCCACGGAGGCGCTACAGGTCACGCTCCTATTCATCCTCACGCTCACCGCCGAGAAGATACCGTCGGCGTTCCCCGTCCTCTTCAAGGTCTCCCCCGAGAAGACATCGCCGCCGGAGGACTCGTTCCCGTTCTCCACACAGAAAGAACAGGAAGAACCAGAAACCTGAAACCGCTGAACAAAGAAGCCCCTCCCCCGAACAGGGCCGTCGGGGCCCCTCCAAAGCTGCGACGGGTAACAACCAAGAGGATCCCCGACGAAACAGGCACTACAATTCACCAGGACCGAGCGACGAGGAGGACTTCCGCAGCCCCTTGTCCGCCAGTATCCGGAGAGCCCGCCTCCCTCGGGGGATGGAAAAACCGCCAGTGTTGGACCAATACGACGGAACCACTGACCCCGACGACCATATCCGGAGCATCGAAGCGGTCATGGACTATCACGTCGTCAGAGGCTCGATCAAGTGCCGCATTTTCCCGACCACCCTCAGGAAGGGAGCGATGAATTGGTACAGGAACCTCCCTTCGAACTCCATCCATTCTTGGACCGAGCTCAAAGAACTCTTCTTGAGCCACTTCACAGCCTCCCGACGGCAACCGAAATCGGAAGCCAATCTCGAGGCCGTAGTACAAGGACCCAACGAACCTCTTCGAGATTACCTTGAAAGATTCAACAAGGAGGCCGTCCAAGTACAGACAGAGGACTACATGAAGAGGTACATCTTGGAGCGAGGACTTCTCCCCGGCAGTGACTTCAAAAAAGCTATTAAGATTGAGAAGGTGCACTCGATGAATGACCTCCTCAACAAAGCAAAGGCATTCATCGATTTCGAGGAAGGCGAGGCAGCCGCAATCAGAGCCCCGAGGGGCAGTGGTGCCTCTCGCAACTCAAACCTCGAAGACCCGGGGTCGCGCCGAGGACAAGACAAAAGAAGGGACGACCGATCCCGAGATGTCAAAGAACGGCGAGGACCAGCAGGGCGTTTCAACGACTACACTCCTTTGAACACCTCCCGGGAGAAAATCCTGGCCGACTGCCAGAACGCCGAGTTCAAGAAATCCAACATCAGGCCCCCGAAGTCAAATCCTACAAGACCGGGGACAGACAAGTCCAAGTACTGCAAGTACCACAAAAGCCACAGACATATGACTGACGAATGCATAAATCTCAAAGATGCCATAGAGACCCTGATCAAAGAGGGCCACCTGGCAAGATACACCAAGAAGGGAGAACCCCCCAGAAGAGGCATCCCTCGAAACTCGGACGAGGGGAACTCACCAGACAGCAGACCACTTCAAGTCGCACTGTCCGTAACCCGACCGGAAGACTTCATCCCTTCGCTCGGCGTGACGACCGCCCTCAGCACCTGGGAACATTTCCCCACCGCTATGGTCATCTCCAACGGCGGGGACCCCGGCTCTCTCACTGTCAGTTCAGTCAAGAGAAAGTTCGACGAACTACTCAGCGCCAATGCCGATCTCGGCCCTACTCTTCGGAAATTCCGAGGAAAGTCAGAGCCAATCACTTTCTACCTCGAAGAACTGCCCGGCGGAGCTCCAAACGCCACCATTCCCCTTCTCGTCCGAGCCAGAATGGCAAACTTCGATGTGCGACGGGTCCTGGTAGATGAAGGCAGTTCAGTCGACATTATGTACTCCCACCTCTTCCAAACACTTCAGCTGGACGACTCGCACCTCACTCCCTATGTGGGTTCCGACCTCCAAGGTTTTAACGGAGCCACCACCAAACCATGGGGCTACGTCGAGCTGATTGTCACCTTCGGGGAAGGAGAAGCGTCCAGGCAAGTCAAAACCAGGTTTTTGGTAATCGACTGCAAGACATTGTACAACTGCATCATCGGGCGCCCCACATTGGCCGAGCTAACCGCCGTACCCTCCACGGTCCATCTGAAGATGAAGTTTTACACGAGGACAGGGAAAGTGGCCACCATCAACGCCGACATTGAAGCTGCGAGAAGGATCTTCGATGCGTCCGTCAAAGGACTAGAGCTGATCGCTCCTCCGACCAGCTCCAACAAAAAACCAAGAGCCGAAGACAAGCATCCTCGGGAAGATCAGGTTCCAACGGCCAACGTCAGCTCAGTCGACCTCGACGCGAGGTTTACACAGGAAGAACTGAAGACCGGGGAAGAGACACAATCAAAGGCCCCTCATCCCGTCCGGCCTGTCCCCGACGGAGACTTCGAGCTGATCCCCCTGGGAGACAACCCCGACAGAGCAGTGAAGATCGGCAAAGGCATCCCTGACCTGCCGAAGAAGCAACTCGTAGCCTGCCTTCGAGCCAATGCCGACATGTTCGCCTGGAGCGCCGCAGAGATGCCCGGACTCGACCCTGAGGTCGCCTGTCACCACCTCTCCATCAATCCAACCGCCAAGGCCGTAGTACAACGTAGGCGTCGGCAGTCTCCCGAGAAAGCGGAGGCTGCCGAGAAAGCTGTAAAAGACCTCCTAGAGGCAAATTTTATTTCCGAGGCCAAGTATTCAACTTGGCTCTCAAATGTTGTACTTGTTAAAAAATCTAATGGAAAATGGAGAATGTGCGTTGATTATACTGATGTTAACCGGGCATGTCCAAAGGACGCCTACCCTTTACCTAATATTGATAGACTGGTCGACAACTCGGCCGGCTATAAACTGTTGTCCTTCATGGACGCTTATTCTGGTTACAACCAGATTCCCATGGCGAAATGCGACAAGCAATGCACGGCTTTCATGACCGAATCGGGCAATTATTACTACAACGTAATGCCCTTCGGACTCAAAAACGCCGGAGCCACTTACCAGCGGATGATGAACAAGGTCTTCCGAGGAGAAATCGGCGACACGCTCGAGGTGTATATGGACGACATGATCGTCAAATCTCGAGAAGACTCCGACCACACGCTACATCTCGAGCGGGTCTTCGGGCAGGCCAGGTCCTGCAGGATGCGCTTCAATCCAGAGAAGTGCACCTTCGGAGTGCGGGCGGGAAAATTCCTCGGCTTCTACTTAACAGAACGAGGAATAGAAGCCAACCCTGATAAATGCCGAGCATTCTCAGACCTCCCTACTCCCACCAACAAAAAATCCATCCAGGTACTAAACGGAATGCTCACGGCATTATCCCGCTTCATCGCGAAATCCGCCCAGCATGCACTTCCATTCTTTAAGCTTCTTCGGAAGGAAGCAGCTTTCGAATGGTCCGAGGAATGCGAACAAGCATTATCCCACCTCAAACAAGTGCTCTCCAAACCCCTGGTGCTATCCCGACCAGACAGCAACGAGGTTCTCTATCTCTACTTGGCCGTTTCTGGCGAGGCGGCCAGCGCGGCCCTGATCCGAGAAACGGAAGACGGGCAGAAGCTAGTGTACTTCACTAGCAAAGCCCTACAAGGACCCGAGGTCCGCTATCAACAGATAGAAAAAATCGCGCTGGCCCTAATAACGGCCGCCAGGAGACTGAGGTACTACTTCCTCGCCCACACTATCATCGTCCGGACAGACCAACCTATCAAACAGCTTCTCAGCCGACCAGACATGGCCGGAAGAATGCTGAGATGGTCCCTCGAACTGTCCGAGTTCGACATACAATACGAGGGCAGGAAAGCGCTAAAAGCCCAAGCACTCGCCGACTTCGTGGCCGAGATGACGACGGTCTCCAACTCCCCAACACCCACCGAGAATAAGTGGACCATCTACGTTGATGGCGCCTCAAGCCACGCGGGCAGCGGAGCCGGTATCATCTTGGAGAACGACGAGGGGCTCGTCATCGAAGTATCCTTAGTCCTCTCCTTCACCACATCGAACAACCAGGCCGAGTACGAAGCCCTCCTAGCAGGCCTACGCCTTGCCAAGGACGTAGGCGCTCGGGAAGTCGTGATTTATACCGATTCACAACTGGTCGCGTCGCAAGTTAGCGGCGATTACCAGGCCAAAAACGACACACTAGCCGAGTATCTATCGCTCGTCAAAGAAAAGATGAAAGGATTCGCAAAGGCAGACGTCGCGCACATCCCTCGGGAACACAACTCGAGGGCCGACCTCTTATCCAAGCTCGCAAGCACGAGAAAGAAGGGAGGGAACAAATCGGTGATACAAGAAATCTTGTCCAACCCGAGCGTAGGCAAAAACGCGCAGGCCATACAAGTGTTTGCCATCGGAGACGACCATTGCTGGATGACTCCGGTATACAATTACCTCATGAACGACGAGCTCCCCGATGATCCAAAGGAAGCTTCAGCCATTAAAAGGAGAGCCTGCTCGTACACAGTCATCGAAAATAAACTCTATCGGCGCGGCTTCTCCATTCCCCTTCTGAAATGCATCGACGACTCACAGGCAACGGAAGTACTGCAAGAGCTTCACGAAGGGATTAACGGCCAGCATCTCGGCGGCCGATCTCTGGCGAGGAAAGCCCTCAGAGCCGGCTATTATTGGCCGACTATGCAGCAGGACGCCAAGGAGCATGTTCAGAAATGCGACAGATGTCAGCGGCATGCCGACATGCACCTAGCTCCCCCCAACGAGCTTAAATCCCTCTCCTCCCCTTGGCCTTTTTCCACCTGGGGAATGGAACTCCTCGGACCGTTCCCGGTCGGCTCGTACCAAAATAAATATCTCGTGGTCGCCGTCGATTACTTCACGAAATGGATAGAAGCCGAGGCGCTTGCCAAGATCACATCTCAAAACGTGCTCCGTTTCTACAAACGAAACATACTTGCCCGGTTCGGGGTCCCTCAGGCCATAATCACCGACAATGGCACCCAGTTCACTGACAAAAAATTCCAAGAGTTTGTGGCCAAGCTTGGCACGAAGCAACACTTCACCTCAGTCGAGCACCCTCAGACGAACGGGCAGGCCGAGGCAGCCAACCGAGTCATCCTCCTAGGATTAAAGAGAAGACTCGGCGAAGCCAAAAAAGCCTGGGTCGAGGAACTACATAGTGTACTCTGGGCATATAGGACGACGCCCCATTCGAGCACAGGCGAGACTCCTTTCCGACTAACCTACGGCACCGAAGCCGTAATTCCCGTAGAAATCCGAGAGCCTTCTCGGCGCACCGAATTCCCCCTCGAGGAAGAACTTAACGACGAGGCCATGAGGGAAGAACTCGATATGGTAGAAGAGATCCGAGCAGGGTCAGCCCTCCGAGAAGCTAAACTAAAACAGCAAATAGCTCTTCGCCATAACGCCAAAGTTATAAAGCGCGAATTTGAAATCGGCGCCCTAGTACTTCGCAGAAACATGAAAGACTCGCGCGAAGGCAAGCTAGCCCCAAACTGGGAAGGCCCGTACCGAGTTTATGACAAAACCGAGAACGGCGCCTACTACCTCGAGAATCTTCTCGGTGAAAAACTTGCTCGACCCTGGAATGCTGAAAAACTCAGACGTTATTACAGTTAAACATAAGCTAAAACGCCCGGCCTCTAACCCAAACTCAGGTAACGGACGGGCACGGATCCACGTCGTCGGTACGGACGTGAGTATTCCACGACAGCAACGATCGATTCCTCTCGTCGGATAGATGGACCGACCCCTCGGCGGATTCTACACCTAGACCCCCCGTGGAAGTACCTGCATGGCAGAACCCCAGCTCGCGATGGGATCGTTCACGCCGCGAACGCTTGGCCGCAACCGCGGTCTCGCGCTCGCTAAAAGCGCATACCTGCTCTGCGCACCCGGCTCGTACTCAACACGCCCGGGCAATCAATCTAGGTCGAGCATAGCCCACAAAACCAATAATATCACAAGTATACTGGTGACTCTCCGGCACGTCCGAGCATAAGTCATCAGTTACCTAGAACAATCGCAAAATACTCTAAGTATAGAGGAAATACCTCATCATACAAGCACGGCATGAATGTTATCAAAAAGAACAAGCATACAATGATAACGCCGAAAGTGAAAACAAACAGATATAAGCAAGCAGAATTGTAAGACATTAAAATTGCCGACCAACTTGGCCGGCGATGTCAAAAGTTACAATCATTGCCGGGCACGCAGGCCCCAAAAGTTATCCGGGCATAGCCCAACAAAAAGAATGGCACGCAGGCCGAGAAAAACGGACACGCAGGCCCGGAACTACACTTTCTACTCTTCGCTCCCCGGGGACTCAGGCACCAACACGCCATCCACGATCCTCGAAGAGAGCCCGACATTATCCTCCTTCAAACCAGGGTTCAGAAGCCTCAACTGGTTAAGAGCACGCTCGAAACCGACGTCGGCCATGTCGGCCAGGCTTATCTTCAGGCTTTCTATCTTCTCCACAAACTCAGCCCTAGACTTCAAAGCTGCCACATCCGGCGACTCGTCAGCCGAGGGAGCCCATTCAAGTCGAAGGTCAGCCAGCTTCTTCTTCTCAGCCGCGACCTCCGCGTCTTTCTGCTTCAGGGCCGCGTCGACCTTCTTCCTCAACTCCTTGCGCTCGACCTCCATGGTCTTCACCTTGTCCTCGGCCACCTTTTTAGCCGCCTCGGCCTCCTTCAGGGCCTCGGTCGAGCCCGAACCTCCACTAGCCAACACTTGGGCCATCTCCAAGACCCTCACCACGGCGGCACTGTCGCACGCCAACTGTTTCTGAAGGGACGGGGGGTCCATATCACTGATCCGACGAGCTTCATCCGGTGAGGTAGCCAAGGGGAACTTCTCGAAATAACCTCCATCCTTGTAGCAAGAAGGCAACACGAAGGCGCGCCCGGGACCTAGGTTCGACTGATCTGGACGTCCCCCCTCGGAAGTACGAGATCTCTTGGGTAACCTCTCGTCGACATGAATCTTGTGAGGAGAGCCTGCCGAGCCTGAGTTCTCTCCAGCTCCGGTACCCTGGTTCTTCTTCTTCTGATTCTTCCTCGCATCCAATGCCTGTTTCAGGATATTATCCTCCTTCTCCGGCATAGCCTCTGCAAAGAAAAAATAAACGAGTTAGCAAAATACCGGACAGATATCACAAAGCAAGGGGAATGGACACAACCTAACAACGCCCAGGTCTCTTCGGGAGTCCGACAAGCTAGCAAAGCCTTAGTATTAATAGGCCGCTGCTCCGTGATCGGCACCCCGTCCTCGTTCAATATGGGATCTCCATTCCTCGTAACCCAACGAGACAGGGTAAAGCTATCTACGTATTTGCAGAGGACCGAGTATGACTCCCGGTCTTGATCATCCAAATCATCGTCCTCCCAAGCGTAGTATTTCGGAGGAGACGCAAAATGACCCTTCCACCAGAAAAACGGAAACGTCGTGCAGAACTCCCTTACCTCCTGCCCATGTTCATCCCTCACTATCTCCCCCTCGGCATCCCGCTCGGCCACCATATCCGACACCGAAGAGTAGGCCGTTGGACTTAGGGGGCGGACAACGAAGTATCGATCCTTAAAACCCTTCACGGAATCAGTATACATTCCGAAGAGTTTACGCTCGGCGTTCCTGAACGAAACCCAGCTGTATCGCCCGTTTGACGCCTGCCGTTGAACACGAAAACATCTTCCGAACAACGCAGACGTTGCGCCTATACCCAAATAATCACAAACAATCTCGAATGCCCGCATAAAAGCAAAAGCATTCGGATGAATTTGGGACGGCGCCAGAGATAGGAACGCCATAACTGAAACCTGAAAATCAGAGAAAGGTAACCGGAAGCCGAGCTCCCTAAACACATAATCGTACATCGCAAATCCGTCCCCGGCAAACCGAGAGCATATGCGTTCGTCCGGAGACGGGCAACCTATTTGATAATTGGGCGGATCTCCTTCCCCCAGAACCTCAATTTCTGTAAACGCCCCATCCAGAGACGCGGTGTACCGGGAAACAACAGATAGAGCCTCCTCGGCTATCCAATCAGGCGCAACGATATGTTCATAACTGAATAACGGCATAGGGGGAACCCCACCCTCGGCATCCGAACCAGGGGATCCCGTATGAGCACCTTCGGCCGAGGGAGTGCCATCTCCCTCAATAATTTCGACGTCGGAACTAGTTGCCGTCGAGCTATCGGAGTCACTGGTCGTCGAGTCGGTGTCCGAGCCGGATCTCGAGGTAGCACTCGAATCTGATTCACCTGCACGCAGAAGGGAGAAGTGAATTCGATAGTCCATCAAATCCACCCTTCCACCGCAAGGCAAGCGAAAGGGTAGAGCAGGAGCAGCAGAGCCCCCGGCTAAACCCCCATCGAGGAAATACGTTCGTCAGCCGAGGACTCTCGACAGCAGTAAAAAGCACGATGTATAAATTTCAGACGAACGCAATGATCCGACACAGACGGTAGCTAACCCGCCGGTCGTCGCGTCCCCCGGGCATCGCCTAGATAACCCGAGGGAAGCGCCGACCGCGCGCCTGGCCCAACCGACACGGATAGCTGTCAGTGACGGGAACCGCAAGAGTAATCCCGTCGAACACTACAAGAAGATAATAAGCTAGGAGGGAAACGTGAGCTTACTTGCAGACATGGTGACAGCAACTGGGAAGTGACGGTCGGAGCGACGAACAAGAATGCTAGGCAACCGAGAAATTGTTCCCTTGATCGTCCACCTAAAGCCGAGCAAATAAACAGACAGAGGGAAATTCCCAAATGAACGTTTTCACCCCCTTTTATAGGAAAGAAGCTCGGAAGGCGAAACGTCGCACCTTCTGACCAGCGCCGTCTCCTATACCCTAGGCCATCATTGCCTATGCCACGTCAGCGCGTGTATCCCACGCGCGACGCCTCAAGCTAGGGAAGGACCCTCGGGGAACATTGAGCAGCCGAGCACCACCTAGGTCGCGAAATCCGAACACCATCAAAGTCACAGCTTCTTGACCAGAAAGCTCCGACTTGGGGGGCTCCTGTTCTGGACTGGCCCAAAGGTTGGGCCCAACATGGTTTCGGCCCAGCGAAACCCCAAGAGTCCAATAACCATCCATGGCCCAGTCTCATGCCCGAGATGCCCGTCTGAGGCACGCTCGGCAAGATGTCGTCCTCGGTTAGGTCACAGGGCACCCAGCAAGATCACACGTTCCCCGTACAAGTATACGCTCGGATACGGCGTTAGTCCCGAGCGTCGCTCACTGCCGAGGACCCTGCTCCGCGCAGGGCTCCTTCATATCCAACCCTCCGAACAGCACGGATCCCACGTGGCTCCTAAAAGACCGCGTCTCCCTTGAACTTCGGAGCGGTTAACCAGGACAGAGGGCATACACGCACCTCCGATATTTCCGCTCAGGAAACCTGGCAGTCTCCTAGTTGGGCTTGGGAATCCAACCCAATAGCGAGATCATGGCCCAGCGCTGGGGGCTATAAATACCCTCTTTGACTAGAGGGTCAGGTATTCAATTCTTACTCACTCTTAGCTAGTACTTGCGCTCCTTTGCTTGTCAACTTACTTTGGCATTGGAGTACCTTGCAGGTACACCCCCCCTCCTCCTTCCTAGAAGATCCAGTCCGAGCAGCCTACGACGATTCTTCTGATCAGGTACGATCAGTAACATAGACCAAAATCACAACCAATATCTTTCCAAACACAACACATTTTAACTTTGACCTATAGTAGTAATTTTAAATCTTTTGTATGTCTATGCAACAGCTACAATCTAGCTAGATGTATGATTGCCAATTGGTCTGCCAATCTGTTGTGTTTTTGAAGTGACACATACAACATTCTCTTGTGATAAGATATACCATATCTTTCTTCACTTTGTATTGTAGATTTGAACTCTTTAACATATCTTCCTTCACTTTGTATTGTAGATTTGAACTCTTTAAATAGTAAGTATGGTGAAAATATGTCAGGTCTGGTCAAATTTTAAAAGAACTGAGTTTAACTTACGATATATTTTGTTGACTTGAGTCTGACTTATGATATATTGTAAACTTTTCTTAAATCATAGATCTATGTTAGTAGGTCTCGCATATTCGCACCTCTAATAACACGAGGATGATCTTATCCGGTTAGAAGAATATCTAACTACTCAATGGTAGAGATTCTTTAAAAGTGTGACAATGGCTAAAGTTTGTAGTATTGAATCATCCAAAATTGTCATGTGTTCGTGTACATTTGTGAGGCAGAAATGCAAGCTACAAAAAATAAACAAGGGACAAATACATTATTGTGATTGTCTCATTTGTATAAGAAAGTACAGTTGTTCATTTCTATTATTAACTTTAGTTTTAGTACCCTACCTAAAAAAACCATCAATTTCATTAGTATTTTCCTCACAACCACAAAGAACTCGTATGAAGTCAGAAAATTGACATTGAAGAAAATCACATTTAATTCCAAAGATAAAGTATTTTTCAAATTGCAAAAAAAATAAACCATTCACATAGTTAGTTCAACTTGAAGCACTTTCTAACCCAAGAAATATGACCTTAACCTTCTCATATATCAAAAACAATTTTCCACTATTTGTTCCACAAAAATAAAATTCATCTCAATAAAGCCAAAATAAATAGAAAGTTATTCAAGAAAAGGAAAGGGTGATAGAGTTTTCAAAACTTTGAGTATTATCACCAAAGGGAACAAAAGAACCTAGAGAATTAAGGTTTCTGTTATCATCAATTTAATGCAGTATACTATGTTTTGCATAATTTCTACTCTTAGGATTTACTTCTCCATAAGAGAATTTTTCCTTTCTCCTAACTTTTTGTTAATTTATATTAATTCATATTACTATTCTTAGATTAGGTTTAGACTAGAAAACTCACCCCTTCAAATTCCATAGATGGAACATTTTTTCTATTATATCATGTGGGAATGGAGACATCTCGTCACATATTATAACTTTCAAATGCACAATAGAAGAATCTCAACTCTAAGCAGCATGGCACATAACAACCAAGGTAGGTTAAAAGTGAGAACTTTTGCTAGCTAGATTTGTAGCTTTTGCTTAACAAAATTTGGTATATAATAATGATCATCACTACTCATAACTAATAGTATATTTACAATTAGATTACAATATTACATACATCAAAGTCAAACTAGATAAAATAACATTATATTGTAGTTCTACTACTCTCCTATATGCAACCCTTTGATAGGATGTGGGAATAGGTAGATCTAGACCGTTGATAATGATTGATGGGTCTCATTTAATTAGTTAATTATTTGTCATGTGAAGAAGGAAGTAAATTCGTATATAAATATAGATGATCAACTCTTTTTAAATTTTAATAGAAGACAGTAGACATCAAAGTCACAAATTTTTTGGCTTAGTGGTGAAGATTTGAGTTCTGATATTATATTTTTTTTAAGGTATAAGATTTTAATCCTAATAAGTGCAAACAACTTTTGTACTAGGGCAAGTCCATATAGAACTATACTCTGACTTTAAGTAGAGCATCGCAACTAGACAATAAAATTTAACCCTTAGATTTACTTGGTCATAAGGCCGAATACAGAGATTATATCTAATGTCTGACACACTAACGAAGTGAAAATAAGCATTAGAAATTTACACAGTGCACATATCACTTAAATCCGTCTAGATGATATATATATATATATATATATATATATATATATATATATATATATATATATATATATATATATATATATATATATTAAAAGGTGGAACTGTCCAATAACCTTTTGAGTACAACTTTCTCTCCTCTAAGACTCTTTCTATTTATTTGATTCCCTATCAAGGTGCCATTTTATTTTTTCCAACTTGCTTTCTCTAAGAGCTTCTCTCTCTCAACACTTTCTCCTCCTCACCCCACCAAACTTTCCTCTCTAGTTTCCACGTAGGTTTTGTTTGGACAGAAAAAACTTTACAGCTTTAAAAAAGAGTTTCTTCCAAAGCAAAGTTTGTGAGTGTGTTTGAAGATAAGATTTTACTTAAACGTAATCATGGGAAGACACTCTTGCTGCTACAAGCAGAAGTTAAGGAAAGGACTTTGGTCTCCAGAAGAAGATGAGAAGCTTTTGAATTACATTACCAAACATGGTCATGGATGTTGGAGTTCAGTCCCAAAACTAGCTGGTACCTATACATATACATATACATATACATATATTTAATAATATTCTACATAGTGTTATAGTTTCAAACTTCAATACATGATTCATGCATTTTTATCTGATATATATTTGAGCATGCACAATGAATAGGTTTGCAGAGATGTGGCAAGAGCTGCAGGTTAAGATGGATAAATTATTTGAGACCTGATTTGAAGAGAGGAGCATTCTCACAACAAGAAGAGAATTTGATCATTGAACTTCATGCAGTACTTGGAAACAGGTTATTGTAGAATCTATAATAACTCTTTATCTTTTTATGATATAGTTTGTTTTTTTTTTCGGTTTTCGATTATGTGTTTGAATTGTTTCTTGTTTATATATCAGATGGTCTCAGATTGCAGCACAATTACCAGGAAGAACCGACAATGAGATTAAGAATCTATGGAACTCATGTCTCAAGAAGAGGTTGAGACAAAGTGGCATTGATCCAAACACTCATAAACCGCTCTCCGAGATTGAAAATGATAATGAAAAACCACTCACAGCAAACAAAAGCAATCAAAAGGCTTCGGTTTCGTCGAACGAAGTTATGAGTTTGGTAATGGAACCTACTAAAGCTTCTATAGATCATGGTTACCCTCTAGAAGTTTCTACTTCCTCCAAGATCAACAACAATGGTAGCAGCAGCCATGAATTATTCCTAGACAGGTTCAACACCACAGGCTATTTTTCTTTCCAGAACATGAACTACGGATCAAACATCGGAATTTCCGAGAATCCAAATGCGTCTATTTGTTTCACACCATCCTCATCTTCTTCACAAATGATGTCAGATACAAATTCTGTCATAAACTCCAACATGCTTCATTCTGTTACAACCTCAATTTTCCAAACACCAACGCAAGTAAAACCAACCGTTTCCGTTTCCTCGGACGGAGTTCATAACTGGGAAGCAAGCAACTACAACACCATTAGCAACACAAGCAAAACCGTTTCCAGCGCGAACTTTCTCGACAGCGGAACTCTACCGTTACAAGAAGAAATGAAATGGTCTGAATATCTCAACACACCATTTCTCATGCAGAATCAGCCTCCTCAATCTATCTACGCCGATGCCAAACCAGAAACAGGTAATTTCATAACTGATGAATCGTGTACTAGTTGGAGCCAATGCCAACCGCAACAACAACAACAACAACAACAGCAGCAACAAGGTTTTCAACTTTCTGATATATATAGCAAGGATCTGTAGAGATTTTCAGTGGCTTTCGGACAAACGCTGTAGCCTAAAAGAGACAAAGATCGCGATTTGAATATAATATAATTTTCTATATGAATGAACTATATAGGTCAGAAGTTTCTTATCTTTCTGGCCACAGGTGTGTGCTGTAAATTTCCCTTTTGATAAAACTTCCATATTGTATATGTGTCTCATACCACAAAAAAAAATTCAGCATTATTATGTTGTTACATTACAATAATTGTCAATTTTTTCACCTCAAGCATAGAGGAATACTTTAGAATAAGGCTTGAAAAATTCTTATGAATGTGAACTATATCTATCAAGTGATTTTATGTATATATAGTTGAATGCATTTTTCTATATTTATCTTATTAAGGGTTCAAATTTGGAATCCATTGAGTTTTTTCTTTCTCTCAGTATCAAAGGTGCAGCAGGGACCATATATATGTTTCTTAAATTAGTGTCTGTCACTGTCTTTGTATAGATAGAGATTGGTTACACTTTTTTGAAAAAAAACATGAGATGAGTGATTGAAGTCAAGAATGTATGCATACAAATATATACATCACTTTTCTTCCTTTGATCATTTACATGTTTGTTTGAAAATTGAAATCACTTTAAACAAACAGTTATGGACACACCACCGACTATATAGGTATGAAAATCAGTTCAGTTCAATAAAGGCCACACAAAAAACTCATTCATATATTTCCTTGATTAAAGTTGTTGTACGGACACAAAGTTTGATAAAATAAAAATCATATGATATGAAAATATTTTACTATCCCTGCAAAAGGGTTGGCATAGTGGAAACATAAAAAGAGTAATTTTTTAATGTAATGTATTGGGAGATGACACATATTGTACAATTGTACCAATTCAAATAAAAACAAAAGGGTTATGTATGAATGGCCTTATAGTGTGGGACTATACTTCTAAAAGCCTTCAACGTTGCATCATATAACGGGTCCCTTACACGTACTAATGCTGCGGAAAGGGAAAGTTGCTAGATAAATAAAGAGACATGACATGAGTAACCCGGAGAAACAAATGGAGTCAAGTCAACTACCTTCATTTTTGTTACAGAACTGTATGTCTTCGTGTCAGTATCTGTGTTATATTTCATGTATATGTCTGAACATATTGTTCGTATCAGTATCAGTGTCATGTCTGATGTATGTATCTGAACATACTTCATAGTTTTCAAGGCATGACAGTGATTTTTTTTTAGTCACGAAGTGGTAAAATTTACTAGAAACTCATAAATAACTGTGATTACTTGATGATATCCAACCTAATAATATCGACTTCTATTTTGATGATATCCAGCCTAATAATATCAGCTTCTATCGTAGTACTAGAGTTCGGATTTTAGTGATGATATACAAATCGGCTCCAGTTAAGATGAGATAGTATTTGATTCAATTTTGCTTTCATCATTTCAAATTATCTAATTACCAAATAAAACCTAGTTACAAAACTAGGTCACCATTACCAATAGCTAGGGAAAAAACCATAACATAAGTCATATTTAATTAGCAAAAATATTAGGATTTGCTAATTCATAAGTAAAGACAAACCATCATCTTCAATCTTTTTGCTCCTTGATTATCCATGTGCAAACACATATTTTCAATTAGTCTTCTCAATTATTTAATTCTTGCAAGCTTAATATTCCTAAGCTTAAATAATTTTAAACCTTTTTTTGGAGATAGTGATGGTATGTTATGTTTAAAATAATATCCATGCATGTGAAGCAAATTATTGGGTCTATTTCATGGGTCCCTACAATGATAACTGCACAGGAAAAGAACAAAAATCCCAAGAGACATGATAGGGTGGTGGCAATGCAATCCCAAATTTGATTCCCTAGCAAAATATATTAATATATTTAATATTAGTAGTTAATTAAACAAGGTTCATAAGTTTTTCATATAATTGTGTGAGGAACAAACTATAGTCAATTGTTTATATTATATTATATAATGTAAAAGGCAAGAAGGACAAGTAAGTAATAGAAAAATGGATGATTATGAAGATAATGATTGAAGTGATAATGACGGTGTTGATGAAGGTATATAAAAAGTTTTGTTATAGTTTTATGAGAATATATTTTTTGGGGGACAGATAATTGATGCATATTTTTATGAAAGTGATGCAAATAAGAATAAGAATGAGGCAGAAGTTGAATTGAATTGAATAAACAACAAAATGAGTTATCAACTGCAAACAATGAAGGCTAATTACGTTCATATAGGAAGTCAATGAGAAAGATACTCATAGCCAAAAATAAGAAAAAATTGATATTGAATTTGTATGTTACTCGAAGAAATTGGCTAATTATTCATATAGACTTTAATTTGTACTTTTAAGTGTGTGTTTGTTTATATTGAGTATAGTATAATAAAAAATTTTTGGGAATTTGTTGTTTAATACTAATTTAAATTAAATGTTGATTAGATAAAAAATAGTTGGATTGATTTTGTTTTAAAAAATAATGATAATAGGGTAGTACTTTCATTACTTTTCTATTGCTACAAATGTAGTTAGGATCAAACTGGTTTAACTTGTAGAAAAATTATTATAATAAATTTTAGGGTTGGAAAAAAAATCATCTAGGGTGTGTTTAGTTCGAGGTAGAGCGAGGGGAGGGGAGGGGAGGGGAGAGAATATTTAAAATAAAATGTGTTTGGTTCAATTTTTAGGAGGGGAGGGGAGAGGATCTGAGTTTTAATATTAATTAAATTAATATATTTACTAAAATATCCTCAATTTTATTTTATTATTTTAAAAATGTTATTTTCTTTCATGTTCCTACTTTTTTTTTGTGATTTTTTCTCTATTGCTTCCATCAACTTATTATAATTATTCTTCACCTTCAAATTATTTTTTATTTTTTTATTTAATAAAAATTATAAGTACTATAATTTTTTGTTTTTTATTATAATTTATTTTATGTATTCAAAAGTTGTTATCAACGCATTGTTTATTTTGTGTTGAGAGTTATAATACGAATTAAGTGTACTCAACTTTTTAAATATTATGCGATAAGTTATGACTTTTTAATCACTCAGTTATACAAATATTATTTCCAAGAAAATATTTATGAAATTTTTACAATTGAATATCATATCACCTATATAAAATTACAAGGATAAAATTGTAAATTATTATTAAAATCCCTCCTCTCCCCTCCCCTTCCCTCGTGAACCAAACATATTTTTAAACAAAATCCCTTCCCTCCCCTCCCCTCGTTTGAACCAAACATATATATAATTACGAAAAATTCCTCCCCTCCCCTCCTCTTCCCTTCCCTCCATTAAAATCTCTCCCCTCCCCTCTCCCTCATTTGAACCAAACAGACCCCTAATAGTTTTCAATCAAGTTCTAGAAAGTGTATTTAAATATAGATTATTTATCACTCAAATCAAAGAAAAATGAGTGTGGAATTTTCTTAAGTAATTTACTCTGAGTTATGCCAAAAACTCAAATATAGGTGTGGATTTATGTATCTGCATGTATGAAATTGATGATACTGCTGACAACCTTCCGAATGTTTTAGTGATGACAATGTTAATAATTGTTGAAGTCGATGGGTAATTATGTCTTTCCAATTTTTTTATGGTAGTGATTAACCTTGAGACATCTTAAGTCTTATCAAGTAAGAGACTCAAGTTTCTATTGAAGTGCTTTTATGATCAGGAGTATTTGACAACGGAATTTGAAAACTTCAGAGTTGTGAAAAATAAAAAATGTGAAAGCTCGTTTGATCTTATTTGTCTGAGTGACCAAAATCTTGTGAAAGTATGAGAGTGAGTCCTAAGATACAAAGGAATCACATACACGCATGTAAATCTATTTTTGAAACCACTATTTACCTAACAAATTAAAATACCTAAAAGACAAAATTGAAACTTAGAGTATTTATTCTTCACTAGATAATGTTTTAATCTATGTCCGTTTAAAGTAAATTCATGTTTGTCTTCACTCTAAATCTCTATTGCATCAAACATATATATTTTTTAAATTTGAAATGGTTTCAACCACCTAGAACAAAGTTTTTCTATAAAGAGCTTAATCTCCTTCTCCGATGTTTCTCTAAAACATGTGCTTATTTATCCACCTTTTTGTTCGTCATGTTTAAAGGTCATCATTTTCATAATCGTACAACCTCAACTCATCTTGCTGATTAAGTTGGAGCTTTCTACAAGGAGTTGATGGGATTTTCTATAGATTAACTTAAAATGAATCATACATATGGGAGTATTATAAGTTATTTGTGTTGGACTTGAGACTTCACACACAAGAAGGGGTGAATTGTATGGTTTAGAAAACAGTGATTTTAAAAAAATTTGTGGAGTAAAATTAGAGTTTAAAAATATTTTAAATAATTAGCAGCGGAAAAATAATTTGCAGAAAACAAATAACGAAAAAGTAAAGAGTTAAGGGAAAGAGAAGACATTGAGAGTTATAGAGATTCGGTAAAAAAATAAAAGGACATACTCCTCTCCTCAAGAATTGGTCTTGAAAGTTATTAATAAACTTGAGAGCTTTTAATAGTTTGTACTCATAAACCCCCTTATATAGAGGTGGCAAAACGGGCCCGACCCGTTAGGCATGCCCGTTTTTCCCGTACTTTTCAGCAGGGTGGGCCAAGATTTTAGGCTCGCAACCTCTAATATGTCCGCCCCGTCCCATTTTATGCGGGATTTTACATAAAGTTTTGCGTTTTTAGGCCTTAAAGGTGCGAAGCTCGCGTGCATTCCACGCCATCATTTTTTGCAGAACAGATCAAGGTTTTAGGCTCGCACTCTTAACTATGTCTGCCCTGCCCCATTTTTTGCAGGATTTTGTTGGGCGAGCATTCCCGTTTTCCACCCCTTATACAAGGAAATATGGTTTACCTCCAACCAAACAAAACTTCGGAATATGGTTGTTTGAGTCTTCTCTTCCAAGTAAGTTTGTCAGACCTTAATTATCACTTAGATGCTCTTTGTAGAGCATGCCAAGAGGGGAAATTAATAAAACCTGTTTTAAACCACAAAACATTGTCTCTACCTCCATACCCTTAGAATTGCTTCACATTTATTTGTTTGGCCCTGTTAGTACTGCATCAATCAATGGGAAGAAATATGGATTATTCATAGTTGATGACTCTAGTAGATCGATTTGGGTTAAATTTCTTAGATACAAGGATGAGTCATATGATGTGTTCAGCATCTTTTGCGTACAAGTACAAAATGAAAAAGAATAAAAAACTTAAAAGTCATAAGTGATCATGGAGGAGAATTTGAAAAAGAGACATTTGAAATATTTGTGAAAAATATGGAATTCTCCATGAGTTCTCTTCTCCTAGAACTCCTCAACAAAATAGGATTGTAGAGAGAAAGAACAATATTTACAAGAAATTGCCTGAACCATGATCCATGAAAATAATTTATCAAAGTACTTGTGGGCAGAAGCTGTAAACACAACATGTTATGTTCAGAACAGAATCTACATTAGACAAATTGTGAACAAAACATCATATGAACTGTTCAAGGGAAGAAAACCTAATATATCTTATTTTCACCTGTTTGGATGTACATCTTACATGTTAAACAATAATATATATCTAAAGAAATTTGATGCCATAGCTCATAAGTGTATATTTTTATGATATTCTGAATGCTCTAAGGCATAAGGGTGTATAACTCTGAAACCAAAATAGTTGAAGAGTTAATACACATCAAGTTTAATGACAAAGAGTCTAACAATAAAATGTCAGAGCTTGTTGAAAACTTTGCATAAATACAAGTATCTGAAGACTCCTTAGGATCTATTCATTTGGGAGCTGCTCTACCCTCAGCAGCTAGATGTTCAGAATCTAATGACAGAAACTATCCAACATTCATAAGTTTCTCAACCTACAGAAGCTAGCAATCCAGAAGTTGGTCTAACTTCTGAAGTTGATCAAGATGAAAAAGCTTTTGAACAGACTCATGATAGCTCTCAAGAAGCAACACAATCTAAAAAACACCTTCAAGTGCAAGTCCTCACATCCAGAAGATCTAATTGTTGAGAATAGTGATAGTCCTAGAAAGACAAGATTTGTATTTCGAGAGGAACATTCCATGTTATGACTCCTCTCCGTGATTGAACCTACTTCTGTTGATGAAGCACTATTAGATGATGGATGGTTTATGGCAATGCAAGAAGAGTTGAATCAGTTTCAAAGAAATGATGTTTAGGATATGGTACCCAAATCTCATCAATGAACAAGGAGAAGTGATGATAAATAAAGCTATACTTGTAGCACAAAGCTACAATGATCAAGAAGGTGTTGAGTTATTTGAAACATTTGCACCTGTTGCAAGGTTAGAGGAGACCAAGTTACTCTTATCTTATGCCATTAATTATAATATCCATCTTATATCAAATGGATGTTAAGAGTACATTTTTAAATGGTGTCATTGATGAAGAAGTGTATGTCAAACAACCACCTAGATTTGAGGATTATATCCATTTACATTATGTTTTTAAACTTAAGAAATCAATCTATGGACTTAAACAATCTCCTAGAGCTTGGTATAGGAGACTGAGTAATTTTATATTTAGAAAATGGTTTTTAAAAGGGTCAAGTGGACAATACACTATTCAGAAAGACATTGAAAAATGATATCTTAATTGTTCAAGTATATGTTGATGATATTATTTTTGGTTATACTAATGCTACTCTTTGAAAGGAGTTTTCTAAGACAATGCAGACTGAGTTTGAGATGACTATGGTGGGAGAGCTGAAGTTCTTCCTTGGAATTCAAATCAATCAATTCATGGGTGGAGTCTATGTTTATCAGAACAAATACAAAAAGGAGCTTCTGAAGAAGTTCAAGCTAGATGATTGCAAAATCATGACAATGCATATGCATCTAACCTGCAATATGAGCAAACAGGAAAGAAACACCAAAGTTTGTCAGAAGTTGTACAGAGGTATATGATTGGATCCTTACTTTAATTAATAACTTCTAGACCTAATATTTTATGCAGTGTTTGTCTATGTGAAAGTCTCCAATCAGATCATTGAGAGACTCATTTAACTACTGTTAAGAGAATATTTAGGTATCTGAAAGGAACAATAAATCTGGGACGGCTGTCTAAGAAATCCCTATTTTATAAGTTAGTTGGATTTTGTGATGTAGGCTATGCTGGGGATAGAATTGAGAGAAAATCCACTAGTGGAAGTTGTCAATTTATAGGTGAAAACCATATATCCGGGTCTAGTAAAAGACAAGTGTAACACCCCATTTCTACCCGACAATTATTCAAGAATCAGAGTTTCAAAATTTCTCGACAAACAAATGAGGCGTCACATATTCACTTAAAATAAATCACTTAATCGCATTTAGCGGATACATAGCACTTCTGTAATCAATTAAACAAATACTCTGCATATAATACTTTTCAAAACAAAGTAAGTTCTTTGATTAGAACATGGCGGAATCATAGTTCTCAATCTTTAATTCAATAACATCATATTCAGCTAAGACAAAACAATAAGCAACAACAATCATAAACATCATAAATCATCCCCTCGAGTGCTACGTATCAGAGCGACAACTGACTCGATTAACGGCAACTAAATCTTCATACTTGAATACCTGCACGTTACCAATATAAAGGCAACGGCGAACAAGAGAAAAGGGTGAGATATCAAATCATATAAGTGAGTGCATGATAAATTGTATATTAGGATCCAGGAATATATAGTTATCACATCACAAGTATTAATATTGCATAACACTTCATGCTTTCACTAATTCACAAATCTCACATGATGTACATCTCACAACAAGTCACAACACTTCATATTCACATCAATTATATATATACTTCATTTACTTTGCAAGCCAAGTCACAATTCATCATAAGTATAAATCACAATTCTAATCCTAAAACATCACCGCATATGAGTCATACATCTAGTCACAAAACATCACATATAAGTCACCCAGACATATTCAGTTAATTGCACTCACAGGTATTGATATCATCATATTATTTATAAAATCATCAATTCACATTTTCACATACTTCCATCATTTAACAAGTCACCAAATACAATCACAATATATTCACAAAACGTCACAACTATGAATCACATAAGACACATGGGACATGACTCATGTATATGCATGTGGTACCAATCGGAGCTTCAGCCCCCGTCACCAATTGTCCGAATCTGAGGCACAAGGCATAAGCCTTCGTCACTAATTTGCCAATCCAGGCCGTCACATAGTATGCATATGCAATGTGACTCGACAAACAAGACAACACATCATACTCATCACAATCACATATCGTCACGAGGCATAAGCCTATATCACAATCAATTACCATTATACGAGGTTATTCACGTCACCATAATATTTCATCTTCACTTAGTCACAAAATTATCATCACAAATATATACAACATCACTTATTACCGATCATCACAAACATCGTCATGTTTTGACACATCATCGTAAATCATATAACTTCACATATTAACAAAATCATCACAACATCATCATGTTTCGGCGTAACACCACAAACATATAATTTCATATACCGACAAAATCATCACAACAAATCGACACATTAAGCCAAGTCAAATTAGTCTTATAATTCTCTATAAATTAGTCGATTTATTAACTCACTAATCCACTATCAACTGACCAAAATTATTCACCTAATAATCTCTAATTAATAAAATATATCCCGCGTCACTACCGGTTATCTAATTTCCGGTTAAATTCTTAATATTCACGACTCTATGAGTTTTCGGGTTATACTTCCAAGTCACTAAAATCACGGCTCAACCGGTTAATTCGGATACAATTCTATTCTTCACCGGTTATTCGATTCGTTCGATTAAATACTCAAGATATCGTAATTTACCGATAAACCGAATAGTTAATCTAAGTTCATATTTATTCTAATTAAATAGGCTTATTGAACATTAATTCAATCATTAATTTAATCGACCGATTAATATCACAATTTCGACAAAATAACACTCCCACGTTAATGTACTAATTAAACTTAGCTACCACCTAAATTTCCACCAAATTCCGGACAACTAAATATACCACTTAATTTGCCTATTCCAATCAAACGGGACTCTTTTCAATTCTATTATATATATATATTTGCCATTATTTATATGTAACGTACAACACATTTCATTAACTAATATATATATTACCTAATGTTTATGTATATATTTTAAGTAACGAACGGCACATGGCAGAAGGCACTGCCTGCCGGTCGTCGTGCTTCTCAATAGCACTACCATCCGTCATTAGACACAAGCATAGCAGTTTCAGAATTATTCAAACACAAACAGTAGTGATAAAATTACAGAACTAATAAATCAATTTTTCAGCAACAATTAACATTACAAATGCAATAAATCTACACACCCAATTCTCCACATACAATTGTTCATGAGCCCAATCATATGAAGAGAACCCCACCCTTACCTCATTCAATTGAAGCAACTCAATGGGTCTCCGATTCACACTTCTGATTGGGCACCATGGATGGAAATCTTCAAGCTTTGTTCATCTTCTCCAAAACTTGCCTCTTTCTCTTCTATTCTTATTATCTCCAAAAATGACAACTACTCTTTCTCATCTCTAAAACCTTAATTTTATCATTCTAATTGGGCTTAGTCTTTCACTTCCTTTTTATTATTCTCCACAAACTAATTTAGGCCCAATAAGACTAAATAACCCAAAATAACCAATACGTCACTTAATAATATTCCATCAATGTAATAATTCCGACTTATAAATAATATTATTCCTAATATTATTTTCCGACTTCAATTTAATAATTCCAAATACGCTCTTAAATAACACCGGCAATCCAAATTGGATCAATATATCATATTTTCGGTCTAATCTTAATTACTTAGAAAATTCTCAAAACTTCAAATATTATTCCAATAATATTTCTAATACTTAAAATATCAAAACTCTTGATTAAATATCAATCCGCTATCCCGAACTAATACCGACTAAATCGTCTCAAAAATACGAAAACTTCACTAAACACTCTGAACGTCTAGATTAAGAGCAACTATTGCTTTGTCTACAACACAAGCATAATACATCTCACCTGTTATTCATTACACATAACTACTCTATATGAAATATCACCTGGAAGATTATCAGATTTGTAGGAGCAGTATTCCAATCTTTAGTGATAATACTATTACTATTTTTGACAAATAATCATATTAAACATTCTAGAACCAAGCACATAAAAGTATAACATAATTTTATTAGAGATTATGTTCAGAAGGGTGTAATAGGTTGTAGCGGTGAAAAATTGAGACCGGAGGCCACTGGATTGACTCGACTCGTATTTTAGTGAAAGTCGTCACCGCGCTTTATTGTTTCCAAAGGAAATGGGAAAAAGAGCGAAATAAAACCCAAATAAATTTTTTAAATTAAATCTAATAAAATAAATAGAGATCTTAGGTTCGGGATTGGTTATGCAATGGGAAGGTATTAGCACCCCTCACATCTGTAGTACTTTACAGAACCTCTTTAAAAATATATTATTGTTATTTTTATTATAAACTATTTTTGTTTAAATAGAGTAGGATGGTGAAAAAAGAAGTTTTAAAAGTGTGCTCAGCAAGACATCGCATATTTTTCCTACATACCCCTCCCTTAAGTGCAATAGGGAAGTCAGAGCATTTGTAGTTCCCCTTAAACGGAAAATAAAGACCCAAGTGGCAAAATCTTTTTGAGTGTTGAGCTTTACAAATACTCAACAGATTTTTAAAATGTTAAGCTTCGACGTCACGAGCATAGAGCCAGATATCTACCCATCCCAAAGGTGTGTACCATGGTTATTTTATACCTGAAGAACAAGGTTCTAAAAAAGGTTCTCAGAATCATGCAATTCAACTTGGGTATTATAAATGTTGTAATTTACTTGCTTGTTTGATGATATTCCAAGAGAACCTCATTTGAGCGTAGTATCGTATAACAATCATTCTGGATTTGACTCTAAATACAGTTTCCACACTACATACTAATGACCAAGTTAGGTTGAGGGTTCTAATTGTCATCAGCTTCTACAACTAGGTTGAATGTAACGATATTTTTCCAATTAACTTGGTCAACAAAGATTACCTTCAAAGAGGCCTCCACTGAGCGGTGGATCTCAAATTGACTTTCTTGGGATTATTCCTCGAGATCAAAATGAATTTATCACACATCCCATCATAAGTGCACTCATATCTGCGTTTAGGATTTATCTCACCACAAGGGAGAATCAAGCCCTTTTCCATACAACCCACAAAAGTAACAAGTATTCACATAGACAATTTATAATAACAATAATACGCATATAACAATAATAGGGTCAACCCTCTTAGAGATAATGTAGTATCCCTAGTAAATTAGTCACTTTTCTGTAGCGGTGAAAAATTGAGATCGGAGGCCATTGGATTGACCCGACTCGTATTTTAGTGAAAGTCGTCACCGCGCTTTATTGTTTCCAAAGGAATAGGAAAAAAGAGAAAAATAAAATCCAAAGATATTTTTTTAATCAAAACTAATAAAATAAACAGAGATCTTAGGTTCGGGAGTTAGTTATGCAAGGGGAAGGTATTGGCACCTCTCACCTCTGTAGTACTCTACATGAACCTCTTTGAAAATATATTATTGTTATTATTATTATAAACTGTTTTTGTTTAAATAGAGTGGGATGGTGAGAAAAGAAATTTTAAAAGTGTGTTCGGCAAGACATTGCATCTTGTGCCTACATACCCTTTAAGTGCAATAGGAAAGTCGGAGCATTTGCAGTTCCCCTTAAAAGGAAAATAAAGAGCCAAGTTGCAAAATATTCTTTAGTGTTGAGCTTTACCAATACTCAATGGGTTTTTAAAATATAAAGCTTTAACAATGCTTAACAAGTTTTAAAAGGTGCCAAGTTTTATCAATACAAGGAAAAAGGGTGATTTAAAAGAGGTTAAGCTTTAACAATACAAAACCAAGGTTGATTTAAAAGAGGTTGAGCTTTAACAATACAAAACCATTTTTAAAATAGGGAGAAGGTGCTAAGCTTTAACAATACTAAGGACAAAGTTAAAGAGGAGGAAAAAAGAGTGAGTACCTTGACAATATGAGTTAATATCATTCCCATTCCTTTGGATTTTTAGCATCAATGAGGGATCATATGTCTCAAGCAAGCCTGTCAAGTGGTGTGTGAGACATGGTATATGTATAATGGACACAATCAAGAATGAGTATAAACAAAGATATCAATGTATAAACTCAAGTACGAAAGGGTGTTATGAATAAAAGGGATAACATACCTTAATATCATATCATGTATGTATGAGTATGATGTGATGATGGATGGATATCTCATGCATATAGGACTAGTAGACAATGTATGTATGTGTGTGTGTGTACACACACACAAAGATAATAACATAACCAAAGTATAAAGTACAAGATGTAAATCAACAAACATATATGTTCAAGTAGATAAACAAAAAAGATCATGACAATCAAGTTTATGTTCACATGATATTGCATTGAAATCAAATGATTAAAGGATCATAAGATTAGGTTTTGGTATATGTACACTAACTTAATCAATTTCTAAGCCAAATAGAACCCTAAGTGAAAAAAAAATTGGGATCATGGTATAACTACATAAGAAGCTAGGTTTAATCCTAAAATAATCACCCAAGTTTAATTAAAACATTTGGTGAAGGCGTCATTTGAAAAGAATTAATTTAAAGGCCTTAAAAAGGCATAAAAACATCATTTTTTTTATTTAATTAAAAAAGGATTAAATAACTATTACTTTTGGATTTTAAAAATATATTTACAAAATATGTCACATAAATGAAGAGTGCAAACAAAAAATCAAGTGAAAATGAGTTTTTTTTTATTAGTTAAAAATTAGGGTAAAGTTTGATAAGAAAATAAAGAAAAATAGTGATAAAAAATAATGTTTTGTTAGCCGAAGAGTTTGAACCCACGCCCTTAAGGTGACTGGTTTAAACGCTCACCACTGGGCTAAGCGCCCATGGTGATAGAATAATGGGCTCAGAAAAACAAATATGAAACAGGATAGAAATATATGAAAATAAATAATAACACAAAAGTCTGGGGCGAGGGGATTCAAACCCCGAACTTTGGGCACAAGGAGACAAAGGGCGCATTTTCTACCACTCGGGTGGCTGTACATCCAATATAAAACATGCTTCCAATTATATATATATATATATATATATATATATATATATATATATATATATATATATATATATATATATATATATATATATATATATATATATATATATATATATATATATATATATATATATATATTAAAACAAGTTCAAAAACTCAAATTTTAACTTCATCTTCAACCTTGGTTCGACTGGATTTCTGGAATTCAAATCCCCATCAATTCTCAACCATTTCAAATACTCTTAACATGAAAGTCACTCAGTTTTCTCAGACGAATTCAACCATAGGCATATCATGAGTTTATTTAACCTATAACTCTTTAATTTTTCAGAAAATCAGATGAACCCTAAAACTTCAAAATGAAATTAAATGATCCATAGCAACAATAAATGACAACAAAGTTGGGGGTTTTAATCCTCACATGATTCTAAACAAGATAGAATCAAGCTTTATTCAAAATGGTACAAATATAAGAGAGTTTGAGTTTAAAAAAACTTACCTCTGAAGTGAGAATCGAATTTTGGATTTGAGCACTTCTGGAAGTGTTGCGATGATCTGAATAGCTTCACTGAACTCCCAGGAAGCATTTGCAATGCCTATTTTGGTTTGAATGTGCCTCAATCTCTCTGAACAACTCAAGTTGTAGAGCTGAAAATGCATTTGGGAGAGGTTGAGGGAGGTGTTACACTTGGTGCTTGATGCTTACAAAAGTGTCTGCAAGCTCTTTGGAAGGTGTTTGAATGATTTTTTTACAATAAACTTGCAAGGATAGAGGAATTAAAAAGTTTGGGTTTGAGAGCTTGCAACAATGGTGTTCTTGTGCAAATTCTGGTGTGTGGTGCTCTAAGGCTTACCTCTCTATAGAGGTTTCAAATGGCTCAAGTAACTTCTAGAATTCTGTCTTGGTTCAACTTGGAAGCTGGTTTGATCATTTGGTTTCTCCAATCTCCAAAAAAAATGTGGCTTGCTTCTTTGGGAAGAAAAGAGGGATTTTAGGGATTTGTCATGCTTTTATGACTTTTGGAGATTTCTTCTGAGCTTTAGAGATTATGTAAACTGATTAAAATCAAAGTGCATACTTAAATGAAGGGTTGTTGGCATAAAGCTTGCTTTTATCAAACTGGTTATGGAGCTTTTTGGAAATTCATCCCAAAATGGTATCGCAAGTTGGATAAAGCCTATAATCTTTGTGTAATGCATTAAGGATCTATGTAATTGCTCAATTATGTTGAGATTTGCAAGGTATAGGACCTGTAAAGTGAGATCTTTGTGGTATATATGGCTTGATTTTGGACATAACTTTGAACATGAAATGGTCCTGTAAACAACTTCCATGGTGTCTTTTTCTTTAATTCGAAACTCACGGCTGACACATGCTATGGAGGAGTTCTTTTACTTTTTAGAAAGACCTAAAAATCCTCTACAACTTTTATGTTTGGTGTTTTCTCAAATTCCCAAAGGATCTTGATGGAAATTGGCCTCAAAGTTGCTTATTTTTAAACAAATCTGCCTTCATGAAATTTTTCTAAGTGTTTGAAAAAGTTAACAACTTATGGCTTCATAACTTGAAATCCTTTCATTTTTGGAAAAATCTTCACATGGACAAAGTTATAGATCATGACTTCAATTGAGGCTTTGGAGCACGAAAAATGGTTACTTATTTAAGAAATTATGAACTTTCAAAGTTAAGCATAAAGCATGTATTTTTTCATCAAAAAGTCAAAACCCTAATCTTTGACTTTTGATTCCTTGATTGATTTTCTTATTTTTCCTGATCAAATGATTTTAATGACCTCATATTCATGATTTGAATCTTCAAAAGTTCATGGTTGACCAAATTTCTCAAAAGTCAAAGGTGATCTTGGACTGTTGACTTTTTCCAAATGAATTGCATTCTTCCAAGTATCAATTGAATCAGTATATTATAGCCAAATTAATATTATGAGTGGATTATAATAAGGCATTGGAGATCTTTAAATCATGTTTTGAGCTATAAGACCTTGCCTTGATCAAAAGTCAACTTCCTAGAGAATTAGGTCAAAAACCCTAATTGTGTACTAAATGAATTTGAAAGTTATTGATTTTGATTTGAATCACACTTGGGATTGGATATTGATGAGGGGAATCACTTGAGCATATTAGAAATCTTGAGCTCCTTTGTGAGTCTTAAAACCCTAATTTTCTTGAGCTCTTTGATCAGTCACCTACCTTGTGAAACAAGGAACAAGCAAACATAATTTTCTTTGTATATTATGGTTAGTAAATGATGCATGAATGAATGATGATAATGATGATCACACTCTTTGAGATTCAATGCAAATGAGGTGGATATCAAGGTCAAAAATTGGGGTACAACATAGGTATACACTTCATTGATACTGATCATCAATGGGTTGATATATTTACCAAGCCTCTTACCATAGAAATATTTAATTTCATTAAAAATAATCTGAACATGCATTTTGTAAAAGATTAGTGCTTGCTTCTTAATGAAGAAACAGAGTCTGATGATGATCAGTAGGTAATGTGGTCAGAAGCTCTGAATTAGCTTCTGATGAATAGTAGCCTCTGAAGCATCTCAGCCTTTGGTACTTAAAATATGGTTTGTTGCCTCTTATATACTAATGCTTAAATTTATATGTTTCCATTGTGGTTAAGAATTATGTTGGCACTTGTCTAACTAAATCTTACAATAGTGAAATGTTTGAATTAACCTTGGGAATTATCAATTTATTCTAGTAAAATAAAATCATGTCTTGCAGACTCTATGTCATCATCATTTTCCTTGTGTTTTTAAAAATGTTTTCAAAACTCACTCTTTCCACACACGGCTAAAATGGTTGAAAAAATTCTCTATCAAACTCGGGTGACTCACTCAAAGGATATTATTGGCAGGAGATTCATAAACAAAAGCTTTAAGAAAAGGATTTGCAATTATTATTAAAGAGGAAACCAATAAAAAAATTAGATGCATTCTCAAGATAACTGATTCAATAAATTAAAGGATTAAGGCCTTCTGCACTGGTCTTTATGCCATCCTCCTAATCTGAGGAAATTTACTCAGTCATCATGAGCATCTGAATCAAATTCAAATTCTTCAGCCATATCCTTCCTCTTCTTCTTGAGATTCCTCTTCTTCAACACTGAAGTTATTCCCTCCCGTGATGTTCCAGCGGTTGTGGGAGTCTGAGCTCTATCATCTTCAGTAGAGCTAATCTTATCCTTCTTTTCCTGCTTTTTCATGATCTTGCTAATTTCTTTTGAGAAATCTCTCCTCAAATTCTTATCTGACTTGCTCATAATGATTGAAAAGAGGAAAGCTAAAATAATATATCTTTAAAGATATCAAATTGTGATGATAACAACAAATGTTTAAAGATGACAACTGAAAGTTTAATGATAACTAAAGTCAAGCATAAGCGGTTAAGGATGAAACCAAACTATTAGGGTTAGGTAATGGAACGGATTCCCTCCTGATGGCAATCAAATGGATTCTAACTCAAGCCTCATCTCAAGTAAACTCAATTAAGTGTCTACAAAAAAGGAACATCTGACAAGTCTTAAAGTATATGAAAGTTGTGAAAGCCTACCTCGACGCGTCTGAGTGAACATATTGTAAAGCATAAAGGTATTCTCGTAAAAGTACAAGGTTAAATCACACACACATAAGCTTGTTTTCAAAATTATTTTTCTCAAGAAAACATTTTGAAAAATTCCTTGAAGTCATGTCAGATGGGTTGAGAAGCAGTCAAAATAGCTCTGGGTAAAGTTTTGTCTTTGGCAATCGATTGACACATTAACCTAATTGATTGGCTCGGTTCAAAATTGATCCCTAAGAGATTAGGATAACATCTTAATAATGGGTAACGACAAAATATATTTCTTTTCCTTTTTGAGCGTTATAATCAATTAACTTAGGGTAACCAATCGATTGGAAAGTCTTAAAAACCCTTAAAATCATTTCCTTTTAAGTGTCAATCTCTAGCTTATAAATAGAGGTCGATTTTCACTCATTTTCATCATCCATAAACTTGAATTTATTTCTCACCCCACACTATCTCTGGAAATTTTCTTTGTTTACTTTTTCTCACTAAAAGTTTAGCTGGAGTGATTTTTGAGAAAGTTCTTTTGTGAGTGAGGAAATTGTAATTCTAGAAGGGTAATTTGTAAGTTCACCAAGGAATTTTTATTTTTACCTTGGTTGAATATTTTATCCATTTAGGGATTATTTTTTTGGGTTTGTAGCTAAACCCATAAAAAGCTTAGGTTTGGGGAATTGTGCGATCAAGTCCCTGATTAGGTTAAGATTATCCCACTATTAAAATCTCATAGGTTCTTGGTTAGCTCGTGATAAAACCAATATTAGGTTCAAGCTTAGCCCGATATTAAAAGCTTGGTTGGTTTGAGATTAGCCTGTTATAAAATCTCCCCGTTATTGGTTAGCTCATGGTAAAACCAAGGTTTAGGTTCAAGAACTCATTCCGATGTTAAAAGCTCCCAAGGATTTTTGAGAAGCTTTAAGACTAATAGCTCTGAGGTTCTTGTGGAAAGAGGACTAATAGCTTCAATCCACCATTTGAAAGGAAGACTCAAGGCTCCACTCCTAGTTTAATGTTTGGTTGGAAGTTGGCCATAAACTTTATTTTCCTTGTATAAGGGGGGTCGTGAGTTATACCTACTAAAAGGTCTCAAATTTATTGAATACTCTCAAGAATAATTCTTGAGGAGGGGATTAGGTCTTTTTTTCTTTTGACCAAACCTCTATAATTTCTAGTGTCCTCTCTCTTCCCTTAACTTTTTATATCCCTGCATTTTATCTTTCGCATTTTTATTTTTCTGCTACATAAACTCAAAACTTTTCTAAAATGTTTTCTAACTCTGATTTTAATCCGAAAATTTTTTCATAACCAAATTTTTTTTAAACACACAATTCACCACCTTCTAGAGTGTGGAGTCACATATCCAGCATAAGTTAACAAATTTCAAAAAAATAAATCTTAGTATAGAAGTCGTTGAATTTCAGACAAGTAAGTTATGTTAAACCTTGAGAGAGAGTAATATAAAATATTACCTATGCTAACTCTGATTCCCAGTAACGCCATCATTTAAAAACTGCAGATGAAGTAAAAGGTTAGGAGTGTGACTTGGACCTCATAATATTTCTCATGGACTAACTTAATAACAATGTCAAACTAAGAATCTAACCTTTAGATAGAAGATCGAGAATGTTGGTGAGTAGTGTTTTCGGGCATTCCAATGTGTTAAAGTGTTTAGAATGATCAATTATTGATAGAAAATGTTGTAGATGTTCTAGAGGAGATGATAAGATAAAGACCTGATATGATAAATAGTCAAATAAGAATATGATATGATAGTGGTAAGATAGACACTTATCTAGCGCTGAAAAATGGGTCAGACTAAATTTTAATAGCCCAAAAAGAAATCAAGTCAGGCCACTCCAACCTATTTATATGTGTTGGTCCACCGGACCAAAACAAGCTGGTCAAGCTATTCCATTTTCCAGTTCTACACTTATTTTATCAGGCATTTAGTTCATGGGCATTACTTCTCCCTCCTTACGTGATGGAGAAGTACCCTACAAAAAATTGAAAATGCCCCTGCAAATCCAGAAGTATATTTTTGAATGCACCCATTTACACCAAATTCATGCGTTAATGAGCCACGCCTATCTTTTTTTCCATAAATCAGTCTGAATATGCACTTTTGTATTCATCCTATATGCACCTCATTCATTCCTAACTGTGACACCTTCATTTTACCATGATTTAGTCCAGAGATGCATCTCTGTAGTAAAATACGAATATACATTTTTGTATTCACCCTTTAGGCAGTAAATTTTGATAATTTTCTTTAGAATTACACTAATATAATAGACCATGTATTATACACTTCCATCTTAATAATTTGTATCAATTAAACCATATAATGATATAATATGAAAAATACTATATATAAGATGATGAAAATGTCATTGCAATAATTCATAATACTATCAAAATAATAAAATACAAACAATAATATGATATCATAATTCCTAATACAAACATTATCCTAGTGAGTATATTAGACCTTTTTGTTTCTTCACTACCTCTGATACTGCAATATTGTTCCTGCCTCTGATAGGATGACATCTACAATTGCGCTTCCAAAAGTCCTTTTCAAAAAGTCTCCTAAGTGTATACACGTTCGCGCAAGATATATATAACATGACGACATATAGGCAACATATCAATGACATGATATACCATAACTTGTCCCTCCTCTAATATCTCTTGATGTGTTGGCCTAGGTGGCGCTCTCTCTCTCTCTCTCTCTACATCTTGTATCATATATATGGCCGTGACACTCTAAAATACCATTCAATGTATTCTTTGAAAATCAAATTCTAAAACTATACAGAAATGCATTTCCGTACTCCTTAAAAATCAAATTTTAAAATCATCTGGGAGTGTATTTTCGTATTAACCTACAACTCAGAAAATATGCAAATGACAGAAGTGCATGAAAACCAAAAAGACTTAAAATGTGTTGCATATTTATACCACCTAATAAACACATTGCTCAATTATACTACCTATATATTGATGTACATTACACAACCTAATGCTCAGTTTTTACAAATGCATATATAGAAAACAAATGTGAAAATTTTGGATTAAAAAACTTATCCAATGTGTAATTGATGTTGAACATTTCAATTGATTGGATGTTCAGAGTAAAAACTTAAAAGTGGCTTGAGAGAGTTTGAGAGAATTTACTGGAAATGAGGAAAGGGAATGATCTCATACTTTTTTTATTAAAAACTCGTTTAAAGGTGTATTTTTGTAAGTTATACGGAGATGCATTTTAATATATTTTTTTTCAAAAATTAAGATAATACTCATTTACGAACGAATTAAGAGTGGACTGGGGTGTGACTGAAAGGAATTTTTTTTTATTTCAATGATAGTTTTGTTTTCCATAAGGGTGTGAGAAAGAATACTTAAGGTGGAAAAAATAATTTCCTTATTTCTCACATGATAATAAACATTACTATAGTATGTTGTTTTAAATGTTTGATATAGTCACCCACTCATAGAGGTGGCAAAATGGGCGGTCCGACCCCACCCGCCCCGCCTTATGCCCGCCAAAAAACGAGCGGGGCGGGCATGCCCGCCAAGTAAAATGGGCATCAAAATCATGCCCACCCCGCCAAGATGGCGGGTTGGCGGACGGTGGGCTTACCCGCCTATTTTTATTTATATTTTTTTAATAGATTAATATGCTTTTTTTACCTTTTAATTAAACTTTTCACTTATTTTTTAAAACAATTTTTTAACAAATTTACTCTAAAAAATATTACATATATTTATAAATAAATGTATAAAATAAACCATCAAAAATTGCAATTACTATAATTAACTAAAAAAAGAGTGACTTTTGGAGGAGGAGCGGGTTTTGGCGAGCGGCGGGCTTTGGCGGGGCGGGTATGGCGGGCGGCGGGTTTTGGCGGGGCGGGCTTTGACGAGCTGCGAGCCTAAAATCCCAACCCAACCCGCCATTTTTTAGCGGGTGCGCGGGCGGCCCGGCTGGCCCCGGCCCGTTTTGCCACCCCTACCACTCATAGCAAAATTTTGTTATAAAAAATAATTTTATTTTATATTTTAGATAAATTTTATTAATATGCATTGGGTAAAAAAAACACCCTAGGCCGTTATACAAAGTGCCCTAAAAGTTAATAGAGGCCACTTCAAAATTCATTTTACCCAATTCAAAGCCAAAATCCCCCACCTCCTTCTCGTCTCTTGGTGGTGACAACAACCACTGTCTTCCGTCACGCTCTCCTTCATATCCAAAGGTACATATTTTCTCTCCGTTTTTCTCCCCAATTCCTTTTATTCATTTCCGTTTCGTTTCTATTACTTACTCTACTTTTCAAATTTGCATCGTGATTATACTATTCTTGCTGCTAATTGTTTTCTCCTGCGCTAAGCTGTCAGTCTGGTATTGTATTAGCATACTTGTTTGTATAGAGGTATTTTGAATGGCATCATTAAGGTGAATATAGGGAAAGTGGTTAACTTTGTTTGTGCAAGGAAATCACCAAATATTAATACTTTTGATAATATCTTGATTTTGAATGACAACATTGCATCACACTTAATCTCCAAGGGAATGTCAAAATCAGGCAAGGCTAACCACCGGGGCAGAAGTAACAGCCACTTTAAGCATTTGTAGCAGCCTTATTTCATAGAAATCCCTACGTTTTTGTTAACTCAATCACTGGTTTTGCAATTTTACTGTAATTTCCAATGAGCTTTTTATAATATTTGGTCAGCCCCTAAAATCCATGCACGCGTTTTACATTTTTTAGAGTAGGCCAATTTAATAACACTATTCACCTTGTTCGGATCCACAACCACTCCTTGATGTGAAATTATATGACTAAGATATTCCACATTCTTTTGACCAAAGGCACATCTTTGGTCATTTGCCTCAAATTGATGTTGTTGTAGTTCAAGTAGGCCCGATAATAGTTGCAAGTCATCCTTCTGTTTCTTGGGCAAACTACTAACATTCATCTCCATGGTAACAGACCAAAAAGAAACTGTCAGAAAAGAATCCTCAGTCACAACCCTTTGCAAAGTAGAAGGAATCCCAACACTATTGTGAGCCTGTAAACTTTCCACTACACTTTGGTCTTCTCCTGGTTACAGCCCACCATCAACACATCTCCCTCTATTGGGTTGGGCCTAACCAAACTCCTATTCAACTGGGAGATTTCAATGAGTTGGAGAAAAAGGTCTACAGTTTAAACTCTAGTTACTAACGTAATATACCAACAACTAACATTTGCTTATAAAAAACTGAGTTTTTTACCCTATCGATTGCATAGCTATTAACAAGAGGCAAATTATTTTCTAGTTTTGTATGGGTTAGCATTCTTGTAGTTTGAACAATAATCATTCAAGCAGGGTTTTTCTCAGTCTGATTATGAGAGTTTTCTGTCTTTTTTTATTGAGGCGTCGGTATCCCAGCAACTATACTATCGTGAAATTGCAAAACCCTACTAACCAAGTTTAATCCTTGATTGATTTTGTGAATCATATTATTTGCTGCTCTTTTATGAATATATACATTTTTACTTTGTTTGGCATTTATCTGCATTTAGTTATATAATGTTTGGATTTGATATTGAGCCCTTTTACAGTTGTGATAGAAGTTTGACAATCAACTAAGCCAGTTAGCCAGTCAGTAACTATCTCTGCAAGATGTCGGCTGGACCTGGACTAGAATCCCTCGTCGATCGTAAGTGATATGTAACATGTTTCCTGTTTTTGTATGATGCTAAATATTTTTCTTCTTAGTTACCTATTATTACTGAGAAATGCTAGCATCAAACCCTCTAACTCACCCTTTTAACACACACCAATAATATTAATAAACGCTATTTTAGTTTTTGAAATACACCTGAGTTGGCCATATGCCATGGTCAATTACGAACTAGTTTTATTAATTTGATCCCTTGAAAATTCAAACACCTAATATCTTAGCTAATATATCCCTTCTCAATGTATTGAATACACAACTTTTGCAAAAACTTACTTTTTTAGACTTGTTAGACATCGCTCTTAGGTAATTCATTATAAAAACTTACTTTTTTAGACTTGATAGACATTGCTCTTAGGTAATTCATTACAAAAACATACTTTTTTAGACTTGATAGACATTGCTCTTAGGTAATTCATTAGAATATGCCGAGATTTAAATATTATGTGTTTAAGAGATGGTTATCAATGTTTACTTTCACTAAAGCGTTTATTACTTTGGCAGAGACAATATCAGTCATTACAAATGATGGACGGAATATAGTGGTAAGCCTTGTGTACTCTGCATGAAATTAACTCTTGATTGCTTGTAATTTTAAACTGCCCAACACTGTTTTAACTTCTAATTATGATGCTTTCCTATTAAGGGTGTCCTAAAAGGCTTTGACCAGGCGACAAATATAATTCTTGATGAGTCTCATGAACGAGTTTATTCTACTAAGGTATGAATAAATGATATTCTGCATTTGTTTAAAATTTGATTATTCATGACTTTGGTGACATAATGTTTGCTCATTTTATCGGATTCTTTCTTGTGAGTTATATTTTGGCGTTGCTCGTTTTACATGTCTTCTTTTTGTCGCCTCATTCTTCTTTCTAATGACAGGAAGGTGTCCAGCAGCTTGTTCTAGGTTTATACATCATTAGGGGTGACAACATGTATGCCGGTTTCTTCAATATATTTTCAACTTTATCTGTTTTAGACTCTATATACCCGCATTTTAGAACCCTAATAACCGTTTTGATTTGGATTTTGCAGAAGTGTTGTTGGTGAACTGGATGAGGATCTAGATTCCAACCTAGATTTGTCCAAGCTTAGAGCCCATCCCTTGAAGCCCGTCATCCACTGAAGCCAACTTATGTTAGTTGTTAGGGCTTAGGAGTTGCTTGCTTGTATCGAACTCATGACCTTCGAGGGTGAGGAAAGATCACATCTCTATTATATGTAAAAGTCATGAATTTATTAACACATTTCGTTAGCATCAGTTTTGACAGATAGCATCAACAATTTACTCACGAAGGAAAACGTAAATTAGTGTGCTTCTCGTGTTATAAACACTATCTGTAAAAGTATTGAGGAGTGAGGTATTGCATGTTTGAATTGAACCTATAGTCCAACATATCAAATATTTTGCCAATTTATATGTTCTCAGCAATTTTGATAAATAATCATGAATGGGTTTTTCAAACAATGATGTAGCGATTACAATTTTCCTGTTATGTACTTGAAAAACTCCCAACATTGCATTGGGATGCAGGATGAAGTGGAATTATCAGGGACCATACTGGTGGATGAGGGGTTTGGCTTGGATGAGTGGTCATACAAAATTTATGGTTCAACTTGGACCTTTTTGAATGACTTATTGGTGTGTTGGAGGGATTAATCATTGCTAGGCCTGAGAAGTTTGCTCGAGATTGAATTGCAATTGGATTCAGAAGCTGTGGATAGTTGCAATGCGAAACTTTCCAAGGTTCATTATTGTGAAAACTGTATAATATATCTAGTATAAAAAAAATGTACAAACACTATAGAGGAAACACTATATATTAGAGGGATACTCTTTCCACCTTCGTGTTGCCTCTCATATCTGAAAATTTAAAAATTCCTCAAGCGTCCGGAGATACATATCCGAACGCATTCAAAATCACATATCTTTTCTTTTTTAAATTGTATCCCATTGTTTTTTAAAAATAGTCTGAAGATGTATTTCTAGATCATATTTGGGTGTATCAGGAGATGCATCTCCGAAATACTCTCTTAACTCAATTTATGGAGTTTGTTATTCACGCAAATAATTTGAGTAACAACTCAGTGATATTTTTAGAGTTGTATGTCCGGACATGTCCAGCGAAAAAGTTGATAAAACACCACATTGCATGATTTTCTTCTTTGTGCTAAAGCAAGTAACCATTACAAACCCCTTGAAAATTTTTATCTCATTTTCAATCAACTTTTCAACACCAAAACATCTTTCTTGTATTTCATCACTTCAAAGGGAGCAAAACATGCTGGAATTGCACTCACAAGACTATGTTTTGTTGATAATGGTGTGACGAAGGGTGATAAATCAAACATAAGACTATGTTTTGTTGATAATGGTGTGACGAATGGGTGATAAATCAAACATATTTATCATGACCGAGTAGACAGTGGTCTAAGAGAGATTCATGAAAGTTAATGATGTCATAAAATTGCACATCAAAGAGCAACTTATGAAGATTGCATATCTAGAAACAACATATTTGAAACCACCGTCAGAACCGATTAAAATAAAATGTAACCGCTAAAGAGGTAAAATCGACTAAAAGTGACAACACCATGAGACAATCTCCATCATATTTTGAACATGTTAACTCATATTTTCTGAATTCTTCGACTCCAAATTCCCAAAATGTTTTCAAGGGTGCGCGCATTAGTAAACCATCTCCTCCACCGCTATTACCAAAAATTAAATTCATTGGAGAGATGTCGCTTTTTATGTACAAATGCATCAAGCGGATTGTAAGTCACAATATGGTTTATGGAGAGATTTCTTATTATAGGGTATGCATTGATTTAACACGATATGGTTTCTCATAAACATTCTTTCCACTTCGGAGTAAGTCGCCTCATAATCCATCCAAACAAATCATGAGTATTGGTTGGTTATAGAAAAAACAATATTTTGTTCAAGTTTATTTGGAACTGGGATGTCCTATACCAAAGACTTCACCGGAGTGAACGACACATTTCACACAAGATGTTGAAACATGGCTGAATCACTTTCTTGAAGAATGGAAGAGTCCACCAAATTGAACATTGAACGAGAAGCAAATAAGGAAAGGTCGAAGATTGAGCCACCAATAAATTTAGGTAATGACTTAAATTTTGATGCGTTTTAGTTGTAATCTAACAATATAGCACATTTTTTGTGAGTAACACACTGCATAATGTAAAAACTGAATCATATATTTCGAACATTAAAAAATATAGATTACTATTAACAATAATTACATTAAAAATAAATCATTTTTATTATTCTTTTGAGCAAATATCATGGCATGTGTGTTTCTGTAGTAACGATTACACTGGAGTTTTATTTATAAAGGCAATATACTGAAATAATAAGAGCATATATCAAAAAAGAAAATAGTAAGATTGACATGTAGCTGGAGTTAAAAAGTTAAGAGTCAATAACAATAACTTGAAAGAATATGTGGATTTTATCCTCAATAGTTTAAAGTGCCAAGCTAGTTTACAACAAAAGATAAAATGAGGAATCTTTTTATTTGATTCCAACTAAAAGGGAAACATCACATTGAGAAAATCTCAATTCAATCTCAATGTTCACCTTATTACAATGTATATAAATTATGGTAGTCTATAACCCCTCCCAAGCTTTGTAAAAATCAAAAAGGAATAGCCTTAGCATTCCCAACAAATTGATCTATACATAAAAATTTCTTTCCCTAACTACCAATCATGGAAGTAGTCTATTGCATATTTTCAAATTGCAGACGAGTGAGATGAGCGAGACCGACGAAATTCGGCTCATCTGAAAACTAGATGGTGGCATGTGTTATCACAAGGGTAAGGACAGTCTATGTCCTTAACACCGGCTCGGTCAAAATACCAATCTCCGACGGCCAGAGCAATTGCCTACATATTGCCAATGCGTATCGGTTAGAGATAAGACACAAAAAATAATAAGATCTTAAACTATGTTATAGAATCGCCGCTGCTGCATAACACTATCACTATGTTAAATATTATAATCAATAAACAAAGAAAGCAGATACAATTTCAATATAAATACTTATGTGACAGAGACCTTGTTTCCAATGACAGGAGAGTTGTCAGCAAACCATGTGTCTGGTCTCTCAGATTGGCAGTGAGCAAAGCATGAATTTATGAACAATCCATTTTGATTTGATCTTGAGAACCCTCTAACAACATTCAGCATGTGATTTCTGAATCCTGTATTAGATTATAGTTAAATGGTTTAATAAACTCAGAAATTTCTGTGCTTTTTAATGAAAGCATTTTCTCATGCAATTAACCACCTTGAAGAAATTGGATTTGTGGACCGGTACATTTAGCGTGGTTTAATCTGCAATCATGCCAATAGCCGCGGGGATCGTTCGCTGGAGGAGCTAAGCTTGATTGGATCTATCGACAAAAAAAAATGTTAATATGTCGGGTAATGCATTGCAACAGCCATATAGATAATATAACAGATTTATCGGAGTTTAGATAACCGAGTTAGGAATGAGACATTTACCTGCCATGAGTCATAGGCTGTATTAAGAATGAATAGCGGGGTTCTGATACCGGAAATCAAATTCTCAGGAAAGAAGCACTGAAAGAAAGGAAAAATATATCACAGAAAGGTCAACTCAGAACAATAACTAAGAAGTATTTAGTTTTCATCAAATTCATTCAAATGAAACTATAACTTCAAGATTTTTCGAGTAGGATATATCGGTGATTACCGAGGCGGGATCAAGATGATTACTACAAGCGCGTGGAAGATTCCTCTGCGCTCCCTGAAATAAGTGGACAATATTTTTATCATCACCATGGTTTATAATGTTAAATAACAATGCCGAATGGCGATCTCGAGAAGAAAGAAAAAAGTGCAGTACCTGTAGGGTTACAACACCATTGAAAAAATTCTTGAGGGTATGTCCACCAGCTACATCAATACTATAACTCAAAGGGGAAACAAACAACTAAGAATTAATTTTAGAACAAGCATCACGCGTCTATGAAATACTGAAGTTAGGCACTCACGCGTCTAGAAATAAACCGGCATCACTGAGACACTTCACTTTGGTAGACCTCGGTAGGAGACCTCGAAATTCATCGCAGTGTAAAATTGTAGCTAGACCACCGGCTGAGCATCCAGAGAGAAGAGCCTAACCGAAACAAAATTGTAACTAACATGAGAACAAAAATTATTTAAAAGGCAACGTGCACGCGTGAATGTGTATGGGAACAACCTGCTTGGCATATCGCATTCCCTTAGACATCAATTCTTCGACTGCAGCCAACCAAATGCGCTGTCCTCTAAATTGCAGTCGCGCAGCCTATCCCAAACAGATAATACTCACAAATCAGTAACTTATGAAAAACAATACTAAAGTTGGCTATCATTTCGGTTTTGAAGAATTACCCTATCTTCACTATCGCCGGTAAAAGAGGCACCATCACAGTAACGAATTTTCACTCTATTCCAGTTAAAAAAATCTACAATCATAATGAACAACATGAGCCGAACAGCTAAGCAAATCCTTTTTAAGCATAATACAGTTCAGTTGCATGAAAAAAACCTGGATTCTCTTGAGGATTATTGCTCATTATTCCCGTAAAAGGTATCGCCTTCTCCATGAAATTCGATGATCCACGCCGCGTTGTCTTGCGATAGACGCAAGTTCTAACGTTATTACACCATCCACCTCCCTGCCACAGAATTTCACATAAATATCATCAAACAAGAGTTCCCAACAACACTTTAAAACTCTTCTGTACGAGATCTTGTCTCGGTATACAATATGAACATATTGTGGAAACCTATAAGAAACATTGTATTTTAGAACAATATGAAAGATCATGATTGAGATACCTCTAAATTAACAAGCCAGCTGTTTGCTCCCGATCCGTATCCGCGGTCGAAATGATAAGCAGGCAATGTTCCATCCAAACAAACTGCCAAAAACAAATATTCATCATATTCAGCCAAATCAAAAGCTATACAAATTTTCAAACATTGAGAAAATCTCAAACTCTACACAATTTTTCAAGTTAACCAACCAAACAAGGTTGGTATATACCATATAGTATATCCTTGAAAACCAGTTTGTCACATGCACTGTTTTATTCACACATAACTTACAAACTTGAAAAGATACAAAATTTGGGGTAAATTATTTGACTGAATAAAAATTTTCAGAAACAAAATTTCAAAGAAAAAAATATTATAATTTTTTTTTTCAAACAAGGGTTAGAAGTGGATTGTACCAGCTCCTTTAGCAGCAGCAGATTGAATAAGGGTGATTCCCACCATGCGAGGCTGATTGACAAGGTTGGAAAAAGAGTAACCTTCATGAGCTTCTAAGAGAGAGAGTTCAGTTTCATTGATGTGATATGCAACAACCCAGTTGATGAATACAAGTCCTATTACAATGCTAACCCAGAAAAGCTTCACCATTGTTGTTCTATTCTGTGTTTTGTGAAAGAAACAAGACAACAGACAGAACACAAAGGTGCAAACTTTTTGGTTATTTGCAACAAAGGAAGGATATTTATTCTAGTTATTAATTGGGGACTGAGAAAAAAAATAATAAAATATAAAAAATATGAAGGGTAAGAAGAAGAGGGAGATTTAGAATGGAACAAGACAGTGTTTGCTTTTGCCGGGCTTTTTAAGGTTTTTTGTCTTTATTATTAATTTATTTATTACAGTGAGATCAAGAAAAATTAAATAAATATATAAATAAAATATTTTTAAGGTTTATAAGAAGGGAATTCTAAAATTACAGCTTATGTACACTGGTCCCGGTCACAGTCACTCTCATTAACTGGATTGCATAATAGTATATGTTATTTTTAAATTTGTGTGTAATTATTTTTAGATATTTTAAAATCATTATTATAAAGTTTACACAAAAATGAATTCACCTTAAACTCTTTTGATAATCTTAAATAAACTCATACCTTGTAAGTTACAATCTGTAATAAAGTTGTTACCTTATACATATAGAAATCAAATAAGTCGTAACCTTACATTACAATCATATAACTGAATGAATTTAAGGATATTAATTGGTCACCTTAAGAAAATTAATTGCCTTTTATAACAACAGCAACATGTGATTTTAAAATAACCAATTATTTAAATTATTCACATTATATCTAAATTAAATCGATTAATTATTTATATGATTTTAACTAAATTCTTATTTTAGACATGTTATTAATATGATTTTAAAAAAAATCATCTATATTCAAAATAAAGATTAAATTAGTCTACTTTTGAAAATCACAAAAAAATATCTTAAATTAATTTTTTTTAAAAGATAAACTATAAAAGAAAATAAGCTTTTTATAATTGTTTTGAATTTTTTTTTAAAAAGTTTATCTGGAAATGAAACAAAAAATTATTTAAAAAATAAATCAAAACTAATTATAAACCATCTTGGTTATAAAAATTAACCGTCCATTAACATCCTGAATACTTTTTCACCTAATAAATTTAAAACAATAATAATAATTCAAGGTGAATGCATGAGTATGATGACTTAGAGTGGGTACTGCATGTTGTTGGGATCTAAGTTCCCTAAGAGTTTTTTCTTGGATGAAGTAGTCATATTGCAATTTATTTGATTAATATATCCTCATCTATGACAATAGGTTTCAAGACACATGCCAAGGTTTAGCGTGGAAAACTGATATCTAATTTGAAGGTTTTAGAATTTTGGTGTTTGTGCATATTAATCAATGCAAACTAAAAGTTAGAGATGTGTTAATTGGTTATCCTGGATGTGTGATGGGATATAAGTTGTGGAAGATGAAACATGGAGGGTCAAAGTTAATTATAAGCATAAATGTTATTTTTGATTATAAGCATAAATGTTATTTTTGATGACTTCGTATCAGGGCCGGTCCTTTGAATTTTGGTGCCTTGGGCGAATCAAAAGAGTGGTGCCCCTATAATTTTTTTTAACAAGAAATACGTAAAGATAAAAGAAATAGTTGGATAAAAAACACATTTTCATTTGATATTGTCCAAAAAGAATAGAAATATGGATCTTTGAATCAATGTTTATACTACATCAAAACATAAACCACGATAAAGAAACTTATTCTTCTTCTTCTTGATCCAGTCTTTTTTCTTATAAAAAAATTGACCAAGTCTTTAAAATTATTTAAATATTATCCTCTTAGCATTTTTGGTTGCAAAATCGTTAATAATTTGTTCATAATCAAGGTTCTTCAAAAAATTATTTTCAATTGAAATTAACGCATGACTATTTAATCTATCTTGTGATATAGTAGATCTCAAATAAGATTTTAATAATTTTAATTTAGAAAAACTTCTTTCAGCAGATGCAACACTGATAGGAGTAGTCAATAGTCCTCTATAATATATGCATGCATTAGGAAAACAATTAAAAGTCTTTAAAAAACTCAATATTATATAGCTGAATTTTGATTCAACTGTTAACACTTCTCTAATAAGTTTCGGTTCTTCAAACAAAATTATTAATGATCTAAGCCTTTCAATACTTAACAAAAATCCAAAAAAATATTTTCATATGTGCTATACTACTTAAATATTCTATCAAGTGAGTCTATTGTTTGATCTATAATACATAAGAAATCATGATTTCGAAAAGACTCTTCTGCAGACTCAAGATTCAGCTACCAAATAATCATAGCTACTGAAAATTTAAAGTTTCTAATTCCATGAGTTGCTAAAGATTCGACTTTACTCTTAATTTTGAGATCATTATCTTGTTCAGCTAGTTGAAGTAGTTCACTCTTAATTTTGGGATCAATAATATAAAATATTTTCTATATCATTATTTTAATTTTAGTGCCTCAATTAAACTATGTAGTTGCTAAAATTATGGATAAGTTAATTAATGTTATTTTAGAGAAATTAATTGATTTTATTTTTTATATTTTATTTATGAGAAATTACATTCTTTTATTAATTTTAACTTTGTAGTGCCTTTATAATTTTGTTAACCAGTATTTTTTTTTAAAAAAATTTCTAGCAAGTATTTTTATAATAGAAAATTCTCTTTTAATATATATAGGGGTAAGAAAAAAAATTTGGTGCCCCTAAAATTCTGGGGCCCTGGGCTCCCGCCCCACGAGCCCGTGCTCAGGGCCACCCCTGCTTCGTATGAGAATGAAATGCAGAGACTTGAAGGTTAAAAGACTCGAAAACTATGGTGGCAAAAGTTCAATTTGTGGTGAAGTTATTTATTTGAAAGATAATAGATTGGGATAATGTTAAGGTTTTCACATCTAGTCGTAGAGAAGTGTAACCTACAAAGTTATAAGTTTTTGGTTATACCATGTGCTTAAACCTATGATTAGAAGAATATGATGGAAAGTACTCTCTGTACTAGTGTGATTGGAAGTATTATGTATGGTATGGCTTGTAGTAGACCATACTTAGCATATTTTATTAGTATAGTAAGTCGGTTTATGAAAAATTTGCGTTGAGTTTATTTGAATATTTTATAGTAGATGTTAAGGTATTTGAATTTATCATTGAATAATGGCTAGAAGATAACAAAGACAACTGAAGGGAATGATGCTTTGGAGGGATATGGAGATGCAAATTATGCTAGAAATGTGGACATTTATAAAAACTTAGTTAGGTTTTGTATTTACATTGTTTGAGACGACTATTACTTGGAAGGTAGATTATTAATCTATTGTGCCATTATCTATAACTCAATCAAGGTATATTGTCATAGTTGAAGGACTTAATTAGAAGACATTTGGTTAAGAGGTATGATTGGAGAATTAGAAATCACTCAAGCATATATAAGAATACAATTTGTTTGTCAAAGTGCAATTGATTTGGTAAATTATCAAATGTATTATGAGAGGACAAAGCACATCAACATTCATTTGTACTTCGTTAGAGGCATGATTGAATCAAATGAGATTGTGGTTAAAAAAGTTGCTTTAGAAGGCAATATGATGGATGTGTTCACCAAGTAACTACCTAAGTCAAGGTTAGTCAAGGTTCAAACATTGTTTGTATTAGACCAATTTTGTTGAAGAGTAGTTCATGTTTGGAGAGAGAACAAGGTATTTGATCCGTAAATTGACATCATCATCATCATTTGTGGATGTTTGCCTTAAAAACTCATAATTCATCTTTCTGACTACTACCTTGCTCGCGAGGCCCCAGTAAGGTCTGCAAAGTAGTGTGAAATAGGAATTGAAGCAATTTGTTTCATGTGTCACACTTAAAAAAAACTTATGCCATTTTTGCTGAGAATAGGTTTCTAATCTTTGGATTTAATCTAAGGGTTGGAAAGCACTTCATATATCTTGATATTTAGTGATTCATATATTGAGAGGAATATATATTGAGTCTCAAACGAATAGAAATTAAGAGGTATTCGTATGAATTTGTTGAGCTAATTTTTATAACTCATTTATAGTCTCTTGATTAAGTCTGTTGATTGGTAATGGATCGAAGAACTGTTATTTCTTCTATAGTAAATCATTTTAGATCGAGTTGGATAAATAACTTTTATGTGTTGATTCTTTATTTTTTTTGTTATTATAATTTACCTACACTTTTGGTTGATAAATTATTATTACTTGAGACTGATTATTGCGATTGTAATTGTTCTTTCTCTCACACACCATATATATATATATATATATATATATATATATATATATATATATTGACATATTTAAATTTTTTTATCTTCAATTTCACAACAACAATTATTTAACCAATATCTTTATTATTAATATAAAGATCATGTGGATGGAATTTTTTCACGTGTTGTAGAGAGAGACTCCCTCTTCTATCTAGTTTCCTCTCTTGCCCTTTAGGGTTTTGAGTTCGGCGCCTCCAGCTCTTTTGCTGGTTTCCCTATCAAGTTCTTGATCCAACCTCTTCTCTTATTAGAAGCCATCAACCCTGTGGTTTTCAGTGACTAGTTTTTTTAGCTCTGTTGCGATGGAGAAGTGGAAGGAGATACCTCTATCGAAGGAAGAAGAAGAAGGGATCACAGTGGAGGGAGAAGAAATATTTGGAGAGGAAACATTCCAACGAACGTTAGCGGGTAGATTGTGGACTAAAAGTAGCTTTAACTCAAGAGCTTTCACGAGCACAATGATTGGATCCTAGAAGTTACGTAGTCCGGTGGAAACATAAGAACTAAGTAAAAATCTATTCTTGCTTTGCTTCTCAACTAAGAGAGATCCTAAAGTCCCACATTGGTTGGAGATAGAACATTGAAAGAGTTTATGTAGAATAACACTCCTCACCTTACCAACCGGTTTTGTAAGGATGAGTTAAGTCAAACTATAATATGGTATCAAAGCCTATCGATCGGAACATGGACCGTCCACTGTTAATATTCACGCACCAAGCCAAAAAAAAAAGAATGCTAGGAGTGAGGGGTGTATTAGAAAGATCCTAAAGTTTCACATTGGTTGGGGATAGAGCATTGAAAGAGTTTATATAGAATGACACTCCTCACCTTACCAACCGGTTTTGTAAGGATGAGTTAGGTCAAAGGTGAGGAGTGTCACTCTATATAAATTCTTTCAATGCTCTATCCCCAACCAATATGGAACTTTAGGATCTTTCTAATACACCCATTTACTCCTAACATTCTTTTTTTTTTGGCTTGGTGCCTGAATATTAACGGTGGACAATCCATGGTCCGATCAATAAGCTCTCATACCATATTAGAGTTTGACCTAACCCGTCCTTACAAAACCGGTTGGTAAGGTGAGGAGTGTCACTCTTTTTAAACTCTTTCAATGCTCTATCCCTAACCAATGTGCAACTTTAAGATCTTCCTAATACACCCCCTCACTCCCAGCATTCTTTTTTTTGGGCTTGGTGCGTGGATATTAACGGTGGACGGTCCATAGTCTGATCAATAGGCTCTGATACCATATTAGAGTTTGACCTAACTCATCTTTACAAAATCGATTGGTAAGGTGAGGAGTGTCACTCTATATAAACTCTTTCAATGCTCTAATCCCAACCAATGTAAAACTTTAGGATCTTCCTAATAATGTTTGCCTTAAAAACTCATAATTCATCTTTCTGGCTACTACCTCGCTCGCGAGGCTCCAACAAGGGCTGCAAAGCAATGTGAAATGGGAATGGAAGCAATTTGTTTCATGTGCACACTTAAATGTTTTTATGTCATTTTTGCCGAGTAGGGGATTCTAATCTCTGAATTTAATTTAAGGATTGGGAAACACTTCATACATATTAGTATATAGTGATTCATGTATTGAGATGAATATATATTGAGCTTTAAGTAAGTAAAAATTAAGAGGTGTTTGTATGAATTTGTTGAGCTATTTTTTTTTATAATTAATTTGTAATCTCTTGATTAAGTCTATTGATTGGTAATGAATCGAAGAACTATTATTTTTTCTGTAGTACATCATTTTGCATCGAGTTGAATAAATAATTTTTGTGTGTTAATTCTTTAATTTGTTCTCGTTATTATGATATACGTACATTTTTATATGATCGATTATTATTACTTGAAATTGTTCTTTATCTTATGCATTGAATTTTATTTAATCTTCAATTTCAAACAACTATTATTCAAATAATATCTTTACTAATAATATAAAGATCATGTACAAAAATTCAGAGGATTTTTCAAGTGGTAAAATGACATACCTTAAATCTAAGCACCTTATGTTTAGTCTTGCTAGTTTTTCTTATAAAGATAAATATAAAAGCATCTATAGTCCTAATAAATACTTACACAATGGAATCTTATTTATTTTTAGAAGAGTTTTTTTTTTTTTTGAAAGGTTTTGGTAAGAGTTTCTATAAACCTCTATCACTTCAACCCAACAATTCTACAAATTTTTACTAAACATGTGTGATATCATCCATATGTAATTTTTCATATTATAGTTTTAAAAAAAAAGACACAAATCATAGTACTAAACAGTATATCATATTATTCTTCTTATTAAGTGTGTTTTTACCAACATAAAAAGTGCTTTATGTGCACATTCTTATACTAAGTGTGTGATAAAATTCATAATAGTAGTATTTAACAAATACTAATATCATAGGAACCACGTGTAAACATCGTTTATTTATTTAATTTTAAATAAAGTATTCAATCACTCTTATTTTTACTAAATATATTTTACTATTAACTTTGCATTATTGTATTTTAAAATAATTTATTTATGAATTATAATTATTTTATTTATATAATATAAAATTGAAAAATTGAAAAAATTATTTTTATTATATTTCTGTTGATATTTTAATAGTGCAAAAATAAACTAATTTGCATAAATTATACTATATTTTTAAAATAATGACAAATTGATAAAATTATATGATTAGACGTTTGTGGATATTATTATTGTTTTTTCGGAGAGTATATCATCTAGTATTAATCTTATAGATTAGTTTGTTATTGTGCATGGAGGAGATTCCATTAAAAAAAAGCATCTAGCATTTTTTAACATTAAAATTATTGATAATTAAATAACATTAACTAATGTAACCAAAAGGAATAACATTAATTAGATGCTAAATAAATCAACTTTATAAGCTGTAACCAATTCAGAACTTGCCGACAAAATGAAAAGAGAGAAAAGAACTCAACTTAACATCAATTTACAAGTCCCTTTATGTTAATCAATATTTATATTATTTAATGGCCAAAATTAGAATCATAGAAGCAGTTTTTGTGATATTCCCTCTCAACTACAAGTTATCAAGGTAGTTGTTTTCAATGGGCACACCAAGATAAGCCAATAAGTGATTCCAGATCACAAAAACAACAAACTAATTAGTGATATATAAGCATTTGGTGCAACGTCAAAAGCTATAGTGACCACTAACTCACCTCAAGCCCATAAATAGTGATAAACTCATAAGTTGCTTAATTAAGCTGGGGTATACTTTCCGTTCACGCAACAACATCTATATTTTCATTCATGTATTTATTTGTTCTAATCTATTCCTTTTTTTGTTGTGTGTTGTTGTTATCTTGAATAATATAATACCCTTAAACATACATTCACATATTTCATACATTTTTCACGCAACATGTTAGTTAACCAAGTTTTGTGCACATTTATGGGTGTGACTGTGTTGATTATCGATGTGCGTGTAGTTAGTTTAATTTATGTGTCAGAGACTAAGAGAGTGTCTTTATTATTTTACTAGACGTTAAATTTATTTATGTTATTTTTTTAAGTCAACTTAGAAGATAGTATAAACTTTTATTAGAATGGTTAGGCGAGAGTATGGAGATGAAATAGTTTAGAATGAGTTTTAAATAAATCTATTTTTTAAAAGTTAAATTTAAGAAACAATTATTTTAACTTCAGAGTTAAAGTGAGGGAGGAAAAGGTAATGAGTTATATGGAGCAAAATTTTAACTTTTAGTTAAGTTCATGATTCGAATTCTAATATGTTTGATTTGAATTATGTTTTTAAAAAAAATCGATTTTTAAGTAAGTTGATGATTCGAATTACAACATGTTTGATTTGTATCATGTTTTTTAAAAAAATTGATTCAAGACTTTTAACTTGAGATTCAAGTAACACTTACTATTTTGATTTATATCAAATTGCAAATAACTAAAAACATATAAATTACATACAACCAACTTTACACATACAACCAATCAAAATTCTTACACTTGCCATGTCATATTAATTTTTTAAAATTAAAATTGTGTTTTAATTGGATACATGGTTGTGATTGGTTGACAGTGTAAAAATATTTTACACTGTCAGTGCATATCCCTTTTTCTCATCTAACAAATAACTAAAAACATATAAATTACATATAAATTACATATAAATTATATCAAATTGCAAATAACTAAAAACATATAAATCATGTTTTCTAATTGAATAAATTGAGAGGTGTCTTAAGGTACATATCTAACAAATGAAGGATAAAATTACATATAAATTACATACTAATTATACAAATGTAATAAATCAAATTACATATACACATAGATCAAATAATTGACAGAACATCAAAAATAACAATATCGACTGCAATGCAATTTCAGTCTCCCTTTTTTAATGTTTGAAAAATTTGAGATATTGTTGAAATTTGATTTAAGCGGACATTGAAATTTATAATTTGTATTTCGTGATGAAATTAAATTCGAATTTATTTAAACAACACACAATAAATGATGCACACATGGAATTTAATTATTGAGTTCTCAAGCTCTGCGTTTATTGTTGCAACGACTTCCTTGATGCTTCCAACCAAAGCAATCGTTTGGTATTCCCTTGCTCTTGCTTCAGGAGCTTTAACATCAAAACAGACAATTAAGCGATGATCTTTGATCTAAGCAGAAGTCCGAATCATGTTCACACATATGTCTAAGTAAGCCTTCATAGTGGGAGGCAATACATTTGTAGAAGCATGGGGTAGAGCAGATGAACTTGAAGGGACATGATCCTTCTAAGAACATAGCCATTTGGAGTTTTTTTTTTTTGCCGCGAAGTTTACATCGTAAAACATTCCAAGAACATCCGCAAAATGCCAACAATCAGAATCCTGGTAATACATTTTACAACAATGGAATCAAAAACCTTGTGAGCCTTAAGAATGTCTACTAAAACTTGTCAGACATGATGATAACCAAAGAGATACTAGATAAATGAAGAGTACAACATAGGACGCTTCGGAGTGGATCTATAGATGTTCATTTAGTCCAAAATGAACTTCACCCAATTGATTTCTTTTTGGGTAAGAAGAATCTACATAAGGTACAAATAAAGTTTATCAACTCTAGCCCAGCTACTTAGGTTTCTAATATAGAAATTTTACAATAACCCAGTGCAACATCCGCATTGCATGCCTCATGTGAATAACATGAAAATTGGTCGTGTTAAGAGCACCATTTTGAAATGTCTTGGAAATCATCTTTAAAAATTGTGCACGGTTGAAGCCATGGGTACTTGAAACACAAACTTTTAATCCCTTATTTTCTAGCCCAAACACGTTTTTAAAATCCTCAATGCCAAACTTAATCTACCTTTCATAAATTGACAATGAATATCAGTAGATGGAGCTTCCATGTGACAATAAAATGCTTTGACATGATTTGGATTAAACTTCCTATGGGGGTAATGTGACCAAGTTACGACTTTGAGCATTGTCTTTTGAAGGGAGTGTAAAAAATATGACAATTCTTCTTGTGATATAATTTTGATGATCATAAGAAAAGAGAAACTCTTTAATAAGCTATTGAATATTTCTGTTTTAAAAACCCAAAAAATTCACCATGAATTCAATCTTTCTTTGTTAAGAAACTTGAGAGAAACCATGAAAAAATTTATTCATTCACAAACACACTATTTCCATGATTCAACCTTGTGAAAAACTTCCTAGAATGCTAAGAGTGTGAGAAGTTTGTAGTTGTGTTGTGTGAGATTCTTTAAATACTATTCATCATCTTCAACCTTATACCAAGAAACCATTGTTGTGGTGTTAAATTCAACAGATTGAGTGTGAGAGTTAGATTAAAGTATATTAGGGAATATAGTATTTTTTTTATGAATTTTTGTTGTTCGTATTAAAATAAGAGATATTTTTTGTTCACTTATTGATTGGTGCTTATCAAGAAAGAGAATAGTTTTCTTCATACTCCAAGGAAGACTTTGGTGGATCCGAATAAAGGTTGTTGTAGAACAAAGTTGGGAGTTGTCTTCATTCGTTGATACAAAAATCGCTCATACAAGTCTTTTTCAGATCAGAGTAAACGGTGTTGCAGAATTAAAGCTTTGAACAAGTTATCGAGGTTATCAATTTTTTTGGATCAAGATCATTGAAGATCATGAGTGTTAGTAGTTGAGTAATCTGCATCAACAGAGGTGGTGGGTGGAGGAAAAAGAGAGAATGAAAAAATAAGAGAAAATATGAAACATAAAGAAGGAGAGGGTGAATGGTTCTGGAGACGAAAAAATGGTTTATATAATAAATTTAGTGACGTGATTTTCACGTCGCAACTTTGCCACGTGAAAATCACGTCACAACCCCCAACAGTAATAATAGTTAATTACTCAACCTGCACAAAGTTCAGAACACATCACTTCAATGTCAACTATTTTACCTATAAAAAATTTGTGACGTGATAAACATGTCACAACGTAATTTTTGAAATTTTCAAACTTCCCTCCTTCACAAAGCTCCAACGTTTTAATTTTTTATTTTATAAAATATGTTGCGACGTGATTTTCACGCCACAATTTTTTTTTAATAAAAAAAACTGATACACCATGTACTAATGTTACTCTGATTATTTTATCATCTAAAATTTTTAGTGACGTGATAATCACGTCACAAATGTCTTTTTTTTCACATGATTATCACGTCACAAATGCCACGTCGCAGGGGAGCATTATTCTTGTAGTGTTCAGAATGCTGATCTTCAAGAAAAATTTAACTACCATGAAGTTCTACAAAGAATCTCATTATGTCATGTGGTTTATAAAAAGCCTCAACGAGCAAAAAAACTTCTTTCAAATCAACAAGGTGTGTTCACTCATTATTCAGCAAGAACGTCAATTTTCTACTCCTCTGGAAGAAGAGAAGATTTTATCAAATTTCAACAATTCAACCCAACGACCTTATTCACCAGATTAATCCAACAAAGGCATCATTTTTAGTCGAGGAAGAGGAGCCAAAGCTTGCAGTTATTGTCATAAACATGGCCTTATGAAAGAAGTCTGCTTTAAAAAGCTTGGATTACCCCCTTATCTCAAGAGAGCCAACATCAACCAATCTACTACTTGCGCTGACACACCAGAATATGTCATTCATGACAACTTCAATGATCCTTGCCCTAAAGAAGGAAACAACTTTTTATACTCTTGATCAACATAAATTTATTTTGGCTCTACTTCCACAACTTCTTCCAAGCTCTCCCAAAATTCACCATTTTCACACATCTTTAAACAACTCTTCAAGTATTCTTCTTAAACTTTTTCTTTAAATCAGAGTAATACCTCTGTTTTGAACACAGAGGTCAAAAGATCATGTGTGTCATTGTCGATCATTTTTTAGCAATCTTAAGACTATCCGTACTATAACAATTAGGTTATCCAATGGTGCAAAGTTAACACATCTAGGTCTAGCATTATTCATTTCACCTAAGAATTCTATCTCACAAAATTCTTATACATTCTTGAATTTTACACTGACCTCATCTATGTATCTATACTCACTAGACCCCTTAATTGAGAAGTCGTTTTTTATTCTAATAAATTCTTTGTATGGGGGAATTGTGTTTTGAAGATGACTGATGCAATTAATCTTCATCAAGGGCTATAGTCTCTCACAAATCCCCACCACCTTGTTACTTCCCTTACTTATCCCCTAAAAGTTTTTAGGCCCCCCAATATCAATGATTGTCACCCATGGCATTATCATTTAGGTCATCTTTCTCATGAAATTGTTATGCATATCAATTAAAATATTTCTTTAGCTGGATTTTTGAAACACACCATGTCTTTTGATTTTTGTATTTCTACTAAGCACAAACGTTTACCTATTGCTAATAGCATTAATTACTCTACAAACTATTTTACTTTAATCTATATGGATGTTTAGGGATGTTTTCCCACCCGTCCATGTTAGGACATATGTATTTTTTTACTGTGGTGGATGATCACAACTGTTTTTGATAGATTTACTTAATGAAATTAAAATGTGAAACTTCTAATCTTGTAAAATCTTTTGTCATTCTAATTCAAACTCAATTTCATAAAATTGTTAAACAAATATTAACTGACAGAGGTCTTGAATTCCATATTAGAGGTTTCGATATGAAATGTGAGATTATTCATCATACTTCTTACGTAAACACGCCTCAACAAAATGGTGTTGTTGAGCGTAAACATCAACATCTTCTTCAGAGGCAGAATAATGAGCTCTTACTAATACCTCATATGAAGAACACTAACTTTTATACCTCCTCCAAGATATGGGTTTTCATCATTCCCAACGCGTCACAATTTCTTATGACAGCTATTCAATTATTCACACTACCATCACTCTTGTCTTCCAGGAGCGCGGAAAACATATTCAATTAGATTGTCACATCGTTTGGAAAAAAGTTCAAGCAAAAGTAATTGAAAATTTCTTTGCCAACCTCCCTACCTTCTAGTCCACCTCTGGTGAAAACCCCATACTACCCCTGACTTCGGAAATGCACTTCCGAAATGCAAGAAAAAGGTGTTTTCAGAGATGCATCTTCGAAAGCGCCTTTTTTTTTGAAAAAATTGTCTTATTTCGGAAGTTCATTTCCGAAAACACCATTTCGGAAGTTCACTTCCGAAATACTGCGATTTCTGCAGATTTATCAAAACACTCCCCCTCCCCCATTCATTTACCCTAACTCAAATCAAAAACAAGCAAAGGCGAAAATTTGTGCAAACAGAATTCCAAGGCTGCATCAAGGCTCCAATCACATTGCTAAACAACATTTAAAAGCCCTCAAATCACTCAATTTGTAAGTTTTGAATTTGTTAGATTCATTATTCAAATGCATGTTATTTAGGGTTTCAATTGCATAAATGATATATGGACTGGTTGTTAGTAGTATTTAGGTTGTTTAGAAGCTTTTTGAATTGGTTTTATGTTTGATTTTGGGGTCTGCCATGGAAGTTGCAGAAAACTCCATCACAGGGGTGTTTCGGAAGTTCATTTCCAAAAACACCTCCATCCCAGTTTTCGGAAATGAACTTCCGAATTGTATCAGAAGTTCAAATTTTTTAGTTTTTTATTTTGTCTCGCATATTAATCGATTTCAATTGTTTACAGGAACATGTCAGGCAACCAACCAGCACGCATCAGACAGGGTAGGGAGACCCAGACTGCGTCGGCTAGACGCGAGCGGGCAGCGGCGCAGCTGGCGTCGACATAGGGACGGGGGCGGGGGCGGGGACGCCGTGTGCAAGTATCCGAGGACGTGGGAGAGGGTACATCTGGTTCAGGATCTAGGAGTCGGCTGGCTCGGGCATCTTCTTCCCGCCAGCGAGAGGAGGAGGAGGAGGAGGAGGTGGCGGCAGTGACTTACCACGAGCCGGAGGGGGTACCGGAGGTTGACCCTCCAGCCGGGGAGGATGATGAGCAGGAGGACGGCTATCCGGGAGGGCCCTTTGACACCTCCGTGCTGATTAGCTACCACGATCACGTCGCTCGGCGTATCTGGGAGGGAGAGGTATTTTTTATAATTTAACCGTTTAATTGTCACCATTTTTTATAATTTAACCGTTTATTTGTCGCTTATTTAATATATGTTGCTTATTTGTTTTTTTTGTAACAGGAGCGAGAGCCGTTGAAAATGGTGAACCACGCCCGGAAGATTTTCAGTTTGTTTAAACCAGCAACTGAGTGGTTTAACGACCATGTGCGAGGTTCAGGGCTATGCGGGCTCTGCATGACGGGGTACACCACCATCAGCACCGGCATGCAGGGGGCATTTGTGGAGCGCTGGCACAAGGAGACGTCCTCTTTCCACTTGCCGGTTGGGGAGATGACAATCACCTTGCATGACGTGCAGTGTCTTCTCCACCTGCCGATTAGGGGGCCGCTGTTGACCCACTCCAAGATCCAGAGGGTCGAGGCCATTGAGTGGATGACGCTCTATTTGGGCATGGAGCACGAGGTTGCTCACTTTGAGTGCGCCACGACATCTGGGCCTCATGTCCGGTTCACCACACTGAGCACTTATTTTGAGCACCACCTGGACGCGGCTGTCGAGGCTGAGGGTGAGGGAGACGAGCTATTCACACAGTATCACCGCGGCTGCGCTCTCCGGTGCTGGTACATGCATGTGGTAGGCGCTGCATGCTTTGTGGACAAGAGTTCCAGGTACGTCGATGTGACCTACCTCCGCTACTTCATGGACCTGGATACCGTTCACCAGTGGAACTGGGGGGCAGCTACTCTGGCATATCTCTACCAGAAGCTGAATGAGGCCTCCAACTAGAGGACGAGGCAGTTGGTCGGATCCTGCACACTGCTTACGGTACGTTTTATTTTAACACATTATCGTATTTATTTATTTATTTATGTTTCGTATTTATTTTTAATACATTATCGTGTTTCTGTTTCAGAGCTGGATCATCTCCTACTTCTCCCGCATCCACGGCTTTCACATCGATCCTGCGTACGTGGACGCCATGCCCAAGCCGCCAGATACGCTCTCCAGAGGGGGAACGATGCGGTGGGACCATACCGTTTGTACCTGGACCGCACGATGCACGACGACGTCACCTGGAGGCCGTTCGTCGACTACGCTCAGATTGTCCCCTTTGACGGCATTGCTCTATATTCAGGCTGGTTGGCATGCGGGACCGGCATCATGGTCCGGTATCTCCCTGAGCGGTGCATGCGTCAGTTCGGATTCGTGCAGCGGATACCCAGGTCACCCTTTGAGGCTGCTCCCGACACAGTGACTCGAGTGCAGCTCACTGCCATATGGGAGGACTGGCAGCATCATGTGGTACCGCAGGAGTACCGTCTCACTCGAGTCACACAGGACTGGCACAGTGAGGAGGGGTACGTCACATGGTTCTACCGGGTGTCCCATCCTCTGCTGAGACCCGACGTTCCCGGCGCTCCTAGGCCAGCACATGAGGAGATCCTAGAGAACCAGCAGGCCGAGGATGACCACGCCATTGATCTCATGCCGATCTGCCAGCGGATAGAGATGCTTGGGCGGGACGCGTTGGATCGAGGTATCGTTGATCAGGGCGGTCCAGAGGAAGTCGCCGTGATGGAGATGATCGTCACTGATGCGGGCCGTGCGGCGGGGTACAGGCGGCAGAGGAGGGCCCAGGGTGAGAGGGTTAGGCATACCCAGTAGTGGTCGGGTTTATTTATTTTTTGATTTCGGATTGTATCTTTCGCACAGTATTATTATTATTATTTTCGGATTGTATATATTATTTGGATTTGATTTATCATATTAGTATTTTCAGTTTATCTGTTGCTTATTTTATTTGGCGTTTGCGTTTAATTAAAATGCGAGACTATTACGAAAAAGCATAAAAAAAAAACACAGTTTCTGCATAATTCGGAAGTTCATTTCCGAAGACACCCTCCATGAGGTGTTTTCGGAAGTTCATCTCCGAAGACACCCCCCATGAGGTGTTTTCGGAGATGCACTTCCGAATTGTGGAAAATTTTTTTAAAAAAAAAGCGCTTCGGAAGTTCATTTCCGAAGCAGGGGTATTTTGGGATTTTCGCTGGGGATGACCCCATAGGGAGGTGGCTAAAGAAATTTTCAAGTAATTTATTTGATGCAATTTCACTCTCCAAACCAAGTGGTTGACATTTTCACAGACTCTCCACCTTTGATTCTCGCTAACTTTATTATGCACGATATACATTCTATTATAGTTCAAAACACACTATATCTAGTCTTGTAGTATTTGTATTTGTTTTTTTAGGCTTTTATTAGTTAGTTGTTTCAATTTATAACTACCATTATTTTAGTGGAAGTTAGTTATTAACTTAACTTGTATAAATAGTCAATCTCATCTTTTTCCTTTTTTTATTTATTTTTATTTTTCTGTTTTTTAATATATTTTACATTGTCCAGTGTTAGTTAAGTTTGTTACACCTAACTTTCTATTTTGTTGTAATATATCATCTATAATTGACCTACATTTTTGTGTATATTGATCATCATTACTATAAAATAAATAAGTTCAATATTAGTTTCATTCATGATGCTCGCACCGTATTAGTATCAGATAATTTCACATCAACACGTGATCAATCTTTTGTTTCATACCAAAATATTTATCATGCAAGTATCTTTTGATATTTTCATTAAACTCTTTATCTTATAATGTGTATCTAAAGAGATCTTTATAAAAAAGGAAAACTAATAAAATTGTATAATTTTATTATTAATAATTTACTGAAATTAGAGAGAAATTTAACATTTGTGACATTTTTCAAGGTGAGCTAAACTAACTAACTACAATTGACTTCAAATACTCACGAGAAAGGTTTTAGCACTACAACCTTGACACCAAAAATACGTAAGAGATGACGTGCGATATAAGCTCACTTTCAAAAATAGACACACAAAGGTTAAAGGTGAACCCCTAAACCGAAATAAAACACATAGAGTTTTATTATTAATAAAAAAGAAAAAGATAGCATGAGATGAGTGGGTTCATTTCATTTCATATTCAAGATCTAGAAGCACATGTGCAACACACACCTAACTATCCCTCATCAAATCATCACACCTATTTCCCACTTTAATTTCTTATCTATCTGTTATCACTTTCCAGTTTCCATGATATTATTCATTCTCCAAAAGATTGAAACATCTCCATCAACTTTATACTATAATAATAACATTTCAACTATCACTAACTAGATACAACTTTCAAAATTTAATATTAAAGCTAATGTAATTGAAAAATGTGACAAAAAATCAGAATCCATGTGTGTTAATAAGCTATACGATTTGGAGATGATAATTGATAAGGAGAAACCATTCAGATCTTGAAATCTAAATCGTACATATTTTATTCAATTCATTTGTCTTTTTTTATCACTTTTATCATATCTTTTTATTTGTCTAACAATCTTGCATGTTTCTACACATGATATGTTTCTTCACTTAATTCATATTGTATGAATAAGGGAAGAAGAATGGGTGATATTATGCAGCCATGCAGGGCAAGATTCCTTTTCTTTTAGTATTTTTGGCCAATGTTTAGGTACTTTGTAAAGTTTCTCACAAAAGAAACTCTAGAAATCACGAATGCAACTTCAACATAACACAATGAAACACTTAACAAGATAAAATGTTTTAAATCACGAATTCAACTTCTCTTACGTAATTTTTATTTGGTTTGTAATATCGTTTTGACGACTTCGGACCGTTCTTGTGTATCAAGATTGGAGAACTCTTAGTTCTCCCTTTTAATGAATTCTTGCTTACACAAAAAAGAGAAAAACTTAACAAAATAACATTTTGTATTTTTGAGGATTTAGATTATTTTAATTAAAAGGAATTTGCCTCACCAATTAACAAGGTGAACATAGTACATTTGATAATTCTATTGGTGCAGAGCGCATAAGAATCATAAATAATTGACTGAATGTGAACGTATCAAAAATGTGTCCTTTTATGATTGGTGATTATCGGTTTATATAGAGTCTTCATAAACAATTGTTTATGACTAATTTATTACTCATTATGGTATGTGTTTATTTGTCTAATTGAAAATAATAAAGGACGATAAGTCATGTGTTTCTTTATTTGAGAGCGGTCATTTATGACTGTTAATATGTTTTTAAAATTATGTCTATATATTGGTATGGACAAACTATTAATGGAATGTGTGGACCTTGGGCCGACCTAATCGCTTTGATCCATTTATGTTGATCCAAACCGATCACTAGTGTAAAATGAACAATATAATTTTAAAATTTACTCCCAATATACTAAAAACGGGTGTAAATAAGAAACACGGTGGCACTTTTGTAAATAAAGTGTCAGTTTATGATTGATCATGTGAAAATATACACCCTATTTTTTTAAAAACGGGTGTAAATTAAAAATATTATTATATTCAAATCATTATTACACCTGTTAAATTAAAAATCGGGCGTAAATTTAAATAGACTTAAAAAAATATTTATTTTTATAACTCAAAATATTATTCTTAATAACTAGTTAAGTGAATATTATGATAAATCACAAAATTTTGTATTCTCTTCCATCAAATAATCTTTCTCTCCCAAAACCCAGAAATAATTTAGGTATAACATTAGGATATAAATTCTCTAACACGAGATTATTCTCTTTGTTTCGTTATCTTCTACGTCTTTTTTTTACGTAACCTAGCTCCGAACAAAATCACCTCTGTCTCATTCTCTATCATCTCTTCTCCAAACCCTAATCACCGACGCCACAACAAATTCATCACGCACTAAACTGAATGAAGTAGAAAGGAACCGAGTCGATTAAAGAGCTTCATACCACAACAATTTCAGAGAGATCTTCGCACGGTTGGTAATATTTTTCATTGAATCGCTTATTGATTGTGCCATCGTTTGATTACTGTTTCCGCTGTATCCCGATGGTAACCCGATTAGTTTTCCCCTTCCTTTTATGCGCGTTTCAGTTCGATTTTTCTCAGTTTTCATGCTTGAAATATTGGTGTTTGCTCTACTTGCTTGAATCAATCCTTTAGCTCACGTTGTAATACTTGAATCGACCATTGTTTAGCAATTTGTTTGTGGTGTTTACTTATTGAATTCCTTTGCGATATGTGAGTAGTGTTGTTGTTGCTACACAGAGAGATTCTGAGTGGATAGGTTAGGTTTGCTTGATGAGGCTTAGATTTTCTTGTTCATATTTGTTTGAGAGGTTCGAGGGAAGATGGAGGGTACCGTTTGAGAAGGAGATGGTTTGGCTGAACCGAAATCCAGAGAGATGGTGAGATGATTAAGGCTCTTTTGTTGTTTGAAATTGAACGATAGAAAGAAACAGAGTGGAGAGAGAGGAGTTTAGCCTTTTGATTTGCTTTAATTGAGTTTTTATTGGAATTAATTTCAGGCACCACATTGTTTGGCCCTTACAAAATCAGCATTAGATCGCTTAAGATATTCCATGTGATGTGACGTTTTTATTTATGACTAACTGTTAGATTCCACTTGATATTTACTTGGATATCACTAATTCACTACCACCATCTACCATATTACTTCTTTCTTTTCCCCTAGTAATTATTGTTAATTTTGCTCCCATTTATGACGCAATTTTTCGGAAAATATTTTGTTTAACAAGTTGCTATTCTTGGAGCATTGATGTTTTTATCACAATACTAATATGGACAGGTTGCTGGGCCATCTGGGCAGATGACTTGGATTAGAGATGGTCCTAAATCTTTAGATGCCACCAATATCGTTCAAGCTATAGATAATAGGTTACCTACTTTTCCCCAATTCACCTTTACATTACACCTTCTAGCTACTAGAATTCAATACTGATAAGCTTTGTTTGTTAAATTTATGCAGTTTGCTGAAGATGCAATTGGATTATATTGATCTTTATCAAATTCATTGGCCTGATCGGTTTCTATCTTATTCCTAACCTTAGTTTTTTTTATATTTTATGTTGAACAAATTTCTTATCTTTTTTCCGTGTGTGTCTTACTAATCGTGTAGCTATGTTCCAATGTTTGGAGAAACTGAATACGATCCAGATCGACAATACTCTTCAATTAGTATAGATGAACAACTTGAAGCTCTTAGCAAAGCGGTGAAAGCTGGGAAGGTAAGTAGCATTCCAAATAGTTTACACTCTGGATGAATAAATGTTATGATTCCTGAAACAAGAGTATGAAAATTTCTTTTGCAGATCAGATACATTGGACTTAGTAATGAAACACCATATGGATTGATGAAGTTTATTTAGGTTGCACAAAAATTTAATTCCTATCCAAAGATAGTTTCTTTGCACGTATTATCAGTCACTACCATTAAACTCCTTCAATTCATTTTATGAAAATTTGCTTCAGACACCAATTTTCTTCTGTTTAGTGACAAAATTCGTATAGCCTGCTATGTAGAACTTTTGATTCTGCAATGGCTGAGTGCTGCCATCACGAGAGGTAAACATCATCTTCGGTTCTAACTTCTAATGCTGTAATGCATTATGAAAGCTTCATTTTCGATAATTGATTGATCGGTTTCTGTTTTCAGTATTGGCTTGTTGGCCTATAGTCCTCTGGCAATGGGTATTCTTTCAGGCAAATATTTGTCCCCTAGTAATGGTCCACCAGATGCTCGGTTAAATCTCTTTAAAGGTCTGTTCACATTTTCTAACATATATTAGTTTATGATTTTAAATTTTTAATGTAAGATATGTACCTAGCACATATGAATTTATGGAAATGATACTATACTATTATTATTACTGGCATTCACAGGAAAGTATTCAGAAGGAGAATCCAGATAGAGCTTATCCAATAAAGCTATACATGCAGCTACTCGGGTAAACACTGTTGCAATACTAATTTTTTTTATTAACTTTTCAAATCACTTCTTTTTTGCATGATTTGATTATTATCATACTCAAATTGCTTCATTACTTGATTTAAAGCATCTGATTCTTATCACAAAAAAAAAAACACCTGATTCTTATCACCAAAAAAAAAAGCATCTGATGCTCAATTATTTCCCAAAGATGCTACTATTGGAGATGACAGAGAAAAGACACAAGTTGCCAAGGTTTCTCCAAAGCATGTCTGCAAATATTGGATGAATGGCGATTGTGTTCATGGTGAACATTGCCGGACTCATCTCGTGGTTACGTGGAAATCAGTACCACAACAGCGATTTTATTCGTTGTGCTTGCTTCTTGTTTCTTGGTTATGCTGTACAAACTAATGCCGTTCTGGTTTGTTGAAGTTCTGGTGGTTCTACTTTGCATTGGTGGGATAGAGGCCAGTTATTCTCATCTCGGCTTTGTTCGTGTCGACTATAGTTCATCCCTTACTCTAATCTTTGTATTTTCGTATGCTTTCAAGGACTGCAAACTTGTTTGGTGACTCTATTATCATGGTAAGTCTTTTATCGTTGAAGTTTATCGTTGTAGAGTACATGTTTTTTCGTATTATATTGTATCCATGTTGAATTAACAGAAAAATTATTATAGTTTCAGATGGTTTCAACATCCAGCACAAGCATATGTGAAAATACCGTTCTTTGGATGCACTGCCCTGCTGGATGCGATGCTGTCATTCTTAAACAAACTCTAACCGTGAACAAAAAAGGTCAATATTCTTTCTGTCACTTAGAAGAACATGTTTGTGCTAAGGATTTTGATATGGATTTAGAAACTTCATGGCCTTTGGATTACATGTCCTTTATCTCAAACCCTGTGTCACCTTTCCTGTTTTCCACAATCTCTGATCAACCTTCATCTCCTCTATGGGTTTTTAGTGATGGAGAAGATGACAAACATGCCAAACTTGCAGCTTCAGCTTTCTCTGATTGCCACAAGATCTTCTCTTGTATGTTTTATTTTGTTTGGTTTGGTTACTTTCTGATTGGTTTTCTGTTGATTTCAATTTTGAATTTTTTATCATCTTTTGGACTTGCTTAATCCCAAGTTGACTATAAGTTAAACTGATGCAACAATTTTTTCTTTGTTTGATTTGAAAATGTAATATGAACTAGAATTTATGATTATTTTCCAGTATTAGGTGTTTTCATTTGCATAATATTACTTGTGAATTTGGGTGCTGTTAAACATGTGTTTTTTGAAGTTTATAGGAGCTGCATTTCTTCTAATTAAAGCTACTATTATTCAGGTGATTTGATTTCAGTAACCGAGAAGCCGAATGAGAACGATGGCAACAAAATGTTTTTGCCGCCGCTGATGCCACCAATAGAAAATTTGGATGGATATTGTGCAATCAAGGAAAAGATGACACAGGCGCTTCGCTATTTCAAAGAATGGACTGAACTGAATATTCTGGCTCAGGTTTGGGAACCGGTGAGGAATGGTATGAACTTACAACTTCAAGTCAACCCTTTGTGCTTGATCCGCATAGTAATGGACTCAACCAGTATAGAACGACTTCCTTGATGTATAAGTTTTCGGTGGATGGAGAGAACGATGGAACTCAAGGACTTCCTGGTCGAGTTTTCCAGCAAAAATTACCAGAATGGTCTCCTAATGTTCTGTATTATTCTAGCAAAGAGTATCCACGCCGAGATCATGCTCAACATTATAACATTCGTGGAACGTTGGCTTTGCCTGTATTTGAACCTTCGTTGCAGTCGTGTATCGGTGTGATAGAGTTGATTATGACTTCACTGAAGATTAACTATGCTCCTGAGGTTCAAATAATCTGCAAAGCCCTTGAGGTAGTATGATTAATTAACTTGCAAATTTCATCAAGCCTTTGTGTGTGTATAAATATAGTTAACAAGTTTTATCCTTTTGTGATTGACGCCAAACTATTTGCTATAGTTCATCATAAATACTTGACTGGTCTTATAGGGTATTGTGATGATGGCACCAACATGGCTCTAATCTATGAGTATATGGCTAATGGAGATTTAGCCAACCACTTGTCTGGTATTGTTTATATGATCATGTCAGCCCAAAAACTGAGTCAAAGATTTTATCTACTTGTTTCAATTGGAAAACAATATTTCTTTGTCACTCCAAACCAAATGCAACAATTATATGTCATTTTCTTTCTTGGTTAAGCTTGTTTCATGAATGCAGATAAAAATAAAAATATACTGAGTTGGAATCAACGACTTCAAATTGCAGTTGAAGCAGCAGAAGGTGAGTATGAATCCTTTTGGCCATTAGATTCATGATTTTCATCAATCAACATATATCTCACAAAGAGTTACGTTTTATGCAACAAATCATAACTTGATTTGCACATTCAAGTGTAGGATTGGAGTATCTGCATCACGGCTGCAACCCACCAATTGTTCACAGAGATGTTAAATCTAAAAACATCTTACTAAATGAAAAACTCCAAGGTAAATTAGCTGATTTCGGATTGTCAAAGATCTTTCCTAATGAAGGTGACACTCATGTCTTCACCTTAATTGCTAGTGGCTTATTTATACAAATAACAATATTACTAGTGCATAAAACTTTTATGATTGTTGCAAACTTAATTAATATTGACAATTTTTTATAAATTGACTTTAATAACCTTTTGTAAATAATGTATGTAATTTTTATAAATTCTTGCTATCCGGTTCATCAGACTGCACTATCAAGGTTTGGTATAAAACCGTCGAGGATACTTTGGAAGTTGCATATTCACACAATGTAGAAAACATTTTTTTAACATTTTTTAAGAAATTAGAGGTTTGTTGTGTGGTTCTGAATTGCTATATAATGAATAATTTTGTAGACTTTGCTTGAGAAGATGAAGTCGGTGTACACGAATGTAGAAGGTCTTCCTCCGGATCGAATTGTGGAAAGCAATTGCTTCTCCAGGGCGTGGTATTTTGGCCATGGATGAATCCAATGCTAGATGTGGAAAGCGGTTGGATTCAATTGGACTAGAGAACACCGAAGCTAACCGTCAAGTATGGCGTAAAATTATATATGAAGAAAGTGTTATGACTTGGTTAAAATATAATTTTTATGTGTATGATTTTATAGTACTTGAAATATTATGAATGCACATGATTTTGTATACTTTTTGGTTAATATTAAAAATATTTGACTTAGTTAAAATATGATTTTTATGTGTATGATTTTATAGTATTTGCAATACTATGACTGAAAATGAAATATAACTAAATGGTGTATATGAAATATGGTGTAAATAGATTTAAATATAATATAATTGTTCATTCATAAATGATGTATTTACACCCGATTTTTATTAAAATATGGTGTAATTAAGAAGGTATCTACACCCGATTTTAATTAAAATAGGGTGTAATTAAAACGTAATTACGCCCAATTATACCTGATTTTTATTAAAATAGGGTGTAATTAAAACGTAGTTACGTCCAATTACACCCAATTTTTATTAAAACAGGGTGTAATTAAAACGTAGTTACGCCCAATTACACCCGATTTTTATTAAAACAGGGTGTAATTAAAACGTAGTTACGCTCAATTACACCCGATTTTTATTAAAACAGGGTGTAATTAAAAACGTAATTACGCCCAATTACACCCGATTTTTATTAAAACAGGGTGTAATTAAAAATGTAATTACATCCGATTTTTATTAAAATAGGGTGTAATTAAAAACGTAATTACGCCCAGTTACACCCGATTTTTGTTAAAATAGGGTGTAACGTAGAACATATTTACACCCGATATTCTTAAAATAGGGAGTAATTACGAATGTATTTACACCCGTTTTACACCCGTTTTAAACGGGTGTAAATGCGTTAGACATTTCTCACCCTGTGGATATACACCCGATTTTTATTAAAAATAATGGG